>NC_133324.1:85879519-86179519 GCF_042186555.1 Aquarana catesbeiana | reverse complement strand
GCCGCCAACGTGTCCATCACTGTACCAGCTCGCTGCCAGTGTCATGCGATCACCGTGACCAATCACAGCAGATCGCATGACAAATGTAAACAATGGATGGCTTCCTTTCATGCCATCCATTGCATACAAATGGGTTGCTAGCTGCGATTGGTCACAGTGATCACATGGTACAGATGGGGCCAAATACAGCCCATATGTACCATGTGATTAGTTTTGGCCAATCACAGCTTATCACAACAAAACAAACTGAATAAACTGATTTAATTTAGTAATATGCTTGCTTATAGCCATGAAATTCACTGCTATAAACTATCATAATGTGTTAAAAAAAAAATCCTGATCACTTCCACCAAAGTAAAGAAACCTTTAAATTGCGAAAAAAATGGAATCTGCCTTTTATTTGAGCTTGTCTTCTAAAATGCTAGCTATCATGCTGAACCACTGTTGAGCCTTTAACCTGGCAAAGAGTAGCACAAAGACTTTTCTTATACTTGTTTCAGGTCAGTATCCTAGTAGTGAAGGCAATATGTGTATGAGGAATACATCATACGTGACTGCGGCATTAAATACATACACAAAAATGCATCTGCGTTTACATGAGTAAAAGTGCATACAGCTGTTCACCTCTATGAGCAGTTTTTACGCCCCACCTGCTGCTCCAAACGGTGGAAAACCGCAGGAATGTTTACACCAGACCCTGCCTGCGCTTCCAAATGTCAATGTAATTGAGGCCTTCCACTACAGGTGCACTTGAACAAACATCAAATACGTAAGGCAAACCCCTTAAAATTTCCAACTTTCCAAAAAGTTCAGGTGAACATATCATTTAATCGAAAAAAAAAAAAAATTCCGCCTTCACCACCAATTTTCATATTCTCTAACAACATTCCAGTTCTTAGACTGCTATTCATTCCAGTGAAACCTTATTGCTGCCCAAACCTTGATATATTTTTATAAGCCAAGCAACATATTGCAGAAAAGACATGTATAGAAATCAGTGTGGCAGTGTCACCACCACATCAACAGATCCATTATGTACCAACTGGATAAAAAGACAGGCAATCAAGCAGGTATCCCAAATTATATAAAGTTTATTTTCGATTGTTAATTTTCATACATACATGTGATCTGTTGACACCTGGTTGAGACTATGGACAAGCTGTGACACCAGAGGTTCATCCCTGCATGCCAGAAGGCAGTTGACCTCTTCTGCTATTCGTCCATTAAAGAGGAGGCTCTTTGTCGTTGTAGCGGGTAAAGGGGATGGAAGAGGCAGCTGGTTCAACACTGTCAAAAAAGGGAGAAAAAAAAAAAAATCAGAATCAGAACAGTCAAATGCAAGTTGGGAGAATGCAGAAAAATATGGCTATGTGCATTTTAATACATTATCCAAATAATGTACACATGTACTGTCCTATCACACTGACATCTCAATAATGATTGTTCACCATCCAAAGCTATAATGTACATAACTGCCCTGATTGTTTTTTTATTTTAAACGGAAAATGTAAATTTTGCTTCAAATAAGAAAGATCCATTACAATGCGATATCTACCCAATAAATATTAGATAGAACTAACTTGTATCTCTTAAAGAACTCCTCCCCAAAAGAGATGCATTGTGCATGTAAATGAATCACAACCCCACTGTCAGTTTGTGTGCAACTTCCCTCATTTAGATGTACACAGCAGGTTTGTGTCTGTGATGGCACTCCTCTTGAATTTCTAAGTTCTGACTTCCTGTTTCCTTCCTTTTCCAGTCCTAATACTACATCTCCCATGATCCTTTGAGCCTCTGTAGTTTCAGGGCGGGCTATGGGAGTCACTTGTACCGGTTTTGGGAGTTGAAGTGGGTTGTTCCTAGGGTTATTATGGGTGTTTCTGGGCCTTCATGTGGGGGGTGAAAGGTGTAAATGTGTCATACCTCCTCCTAGGTCATTCCTGTCTTGCAGCATGCCAAAGAATAATGGATTACTACAAGACTACAGAGGAAGGGATATGGTAGGTTATGATAAAGGCGTTTCCTTCATATGTATATGAATCACTTCACAGAGAGCAGGGCTCTTGGAGGGCGGGGTCTGAGGGGTGGGACTCTCCTCGTTTGGCAGATTTAAATGCTAATCGTGATCTATTCAATCCTGCCCAGCAGCAGCACTGCTAGCTTCCATAACAGGCTGTATATGAAGGGGTTTCCTTTTTGAATAATGCTGTGATCTGTGAGGCAGATCACAGCATTGGATCTGCATTGGGAGGATTGGACTCTTCCTGTAGGTGTGACCGGGAGGGAGTGAATGCCAATTAGGATTTTGTCAATCCAACCCACCATCAGAGCTGTGAAGGAAGTTACATCGTTTGCAGAGTCTGAAAGACTACAGAGGAGAGTGGTATAGACTCTGATCACTGCAGGAAGTGGCTGTGGAAGGGACAGTCTATCATCATGCTATACAGAGTGTTACACGATACAATGCCACAACTAAACCCAGAATATCAGGGGATCTGCAGACAACACAGCAACATGGTACCCAGGTATGCTCTAGGCTGGGATTAATCATTCCATTCAGTTCGAGTGAAAAGAAAGTTGGAGCTCAGCTTTAATAAACACCAATTCCTGGTACAGCAACTGGTAAAACTAGAAGAGCAAGGGCAGCGTTAGTCCTAGCACAATTTTGCTGGACAATTTTTAGCCGATTTTTAATTTTCAGTTTTGGATAGAGTAGAGAGGGATTTGAACACCTGTCAGGCTTTTATTGCCTTCTGTGCCCCCCTTAGAGTGATTCACCCTCTATGCATGTCCTGTTTATTGTTATAACAAAGTGAAATAAATTCAGGTTTATCCGCAGCACAGTAGTAGAGGGGTAATCTTCAAATGGGACCACACTAGTTATAGACCTTAGTGACAAACAAGGATTCCTTGAATTTGGGAGAGATTTCCCTTCACTTTCTGTTTTGGCTATGGGACAGGAAGTTAAGGCAAATTTCCCCTATGGGACACAGATGGCAAAAAAAAAAACCACAGGGGTTATAAACCTTCCTTACACTATCCAAAATGTAAATTTAAAAAAAAAAAAAGTTTTGCCTTCGGGCCAAGTTTACACTGCGATACGATTTTGAGTCGACTTTCAGTGCAATTATGCGATGCAACTTTGATAAGGTTTGAACTTTCTATGAGGCCAAAATTGCACTTGAATCACACTAAAGTAGTACAGTAATCACTTGCAAAATTGCTTCGTGCTGAGTCACATTGATGTGAACAAACTATTGAAAACAATGTGATTTCCATTGTCATGAAATTCTGTGCAGCTCAAGTCACATCTGAAATCAGGCCTTAGTTCTACTTTAAACTACCAGACAGATTCTTACACCTTTTTTGATGAGATTTCTGCACACCTACTGTGGCCATTATGAGTGGCTGTTGCTCCAACTGCTGTAACTTTTCTATTTTCTATAATGAGAAAGCTGGAGAAGCTGGCAATAACCAACCCTCCAGGTGGATAAGTTCAGAGGGGAGAGAGAGAAAGAAAGCATGAGAGGGTGTGTGTGTGTACTGCCCCTTTGGGGGAAGAGTTAGAACCTCACTGGGAGACAGACATATAACCCGTAACAATGGCACAACAGGGCTGTGCTATGTGTGATGAGGCCGAGTACATTTCAGGATTGGATGGACAAAAATACAAATCCTTTGGAAGGGAGGGGCTGAGCGGCCACATGACCTCCCCATCTGACAGAGGGAGATCTCGGCCCCCTCCTGCAGTATCCATGTATCGGAGCTGTAAAGCGGCCACGAGTCATGTGACCGGCCTGAAGTTAGCTCTAAATAGGTATTTACAATCCTTGTTTTTTATAAAAGAGATGTACAGTGTAGTATGCCTGCCTATAATAAAGGGGCTGCCAGTGATTTCTACTTTTGAGTTAACACTTTAAATGAACCTCCATATGAACAGCATAGATTAAAGTAGAACTAAAGGCAAAACTTTTCATTTTAGATAGTATAGGAGGGCTACAACCCCTGTCAGGTTTTTGTTTTTTTTGCCATTTCTGTCCCATTGTGGAGATTTCCCTTCTCTTGTCCAATAGCCAAAACAAAAAGTGAGAAGAAATCCCTCCATATAAGGGAATTCCTCATCAATAGAACTAGTATCTTCACAAGAAGATTTCCCCTCTATTACTGAGGACAACCTGAAAATTTGGGATTTTGTTTTACTTTTAGTGATAACGGTAAACAGGACAAATAGAGAGGGCGAATTCTCCCTAATGGAGGTAGGGACATCAATAAATACTTGACAGATGGTCTAATCCCTCTTCATTTTATCCAAATCTAAAACAAGAAAAGTTTTGCCTCTTGTTCTATTTTAAAACATATCTGTAATGTACGAGCAAACTGTGAAGTGTATGACAGCGGGTAGTATGTGCAGGGGAGGAGTGCGGAATATTTGACCAGGGGTAGTATGTACAGTAGAGAAATGCTGAGTGTATTATGGCAGGCAGTATGTGCAGGAAAGGAGATAGCAAGATATGACAGTGTTCAGTATATGCAAGAGGAAGCTGAGCAAGATATGACAGTGTGTGCAGGTGAGGAGTGCGAAGGGTACGATGGTGGATATGTGCAAAGAGCAGAGTGGAGGGTATAATGGTGGGAAGAACGTACAGGAGAGGAGCTATAGTGATTGAGCAAGAGGATTGAAGTGACTGGAAAGGACTGCATGCTGGGTGGAAGCGTTGCGAGCTGTAAAGTTTTGTTTGGAGTGAAATAAGGCTAGGTGGCCAAAGAGCGATGAACTGTTAGCCGGGGGTGTTGTAAAAAAAACTGCCTGCTCCTCATGTAATAGAGAACATTATCAAATATACTGCATTTAGAGTAGAATTGGTCAAGTAAAAAGTTGATGACAAATCATGATATAAGCAAAAAATTTCGTAGAGAAACTTACAGTCTGTGAGACTAGCAATTCCCGCTAGAGTCGTAATGGGAACATGAGGCATATCCCCATTCATCCTGAAGCTGTAGGATGGTGGAATCTATGTAGGTATTTCACTGGAGGTGCCACCTGTCATTACTTCCCATCTCCTACACACTGAAAAATAAAAGGAGAAAAGCACCGTTAGGGAGATATTGAACATCCATAGCAAATTAAATAACCAGGAGATTAAACAGTAGTGTGTTTCTTATATTGATGTTTGAATAACTGTCAGTAATACATGTGCCGAAAAACCAACCAGAATTCAAAAGTAAAACAGTCTAGTTTGGAAGGCCGCAAGCTCTATTCAAGGAATCAGGTAAAGTGTTGCCACCAAAACAAGAAAGGCTACTAGCTGCACATATGGGGGGGTGGGGGGGGTGGGGGGGGTGGCTACCTCATGATATAATCTGTCAGCAACAGACCGTGGAATACCTACAATAATTAGTCTGTAAGGAGACAGTAGATAAAGTTTTGTTTAAAGCTAACAATTAAACACACTAAGAAAACACAAATTAATCAAAGTGGTTCTAAAGACAGGACATTTTTTTTCCGGCATTGAGGTAAAAAAAAAAATAAATAAAATAATAGCCTATGGTCCCCTAACCTTCCTAAATACTTACCCGAGTCCTATCTCGATCCAGAGCTGTGCCCGAGTGCAGCAGAGTTTCTCTCTTTCTCTCGTCACAGGACTTAAACACCTTTCACACTTTCAGGCGTTTTAGCACAAAAAATAGTGCCTGTAAAGCGCCTCTCAAGCCACCCCAGTGTGAAAGCTAGAGTGATTTGACACTGGGGCGGTGCGCGCTTGCAGGATGGGAAAGAGTGGGGATGCACCGATACCATTTTTATTTTACAATGAGTAAAAGTACTGATACTTTTTTTTTTTTTTTAATACTCGCCGATACCAACTGCCGATACCTACCGCAACCGATTTGTTTTAACTTTAACTTTGATCTGCAGATGAAGAAACAGAAATATACAAAACAATGTTTCTTTTTAATAAACATTGCCAGTGTTCTGCTGAGAAAGTTCCCCTCGGCGGATAAGGACCCCCCTGTACTGCGCAGGCGCAGCGCTTGCACAGTAGGAACCACAAGGGAGCCGCTGAAAAGAGCCGAAGCTAAACACCTGAGTCAGCTGTACACGGCGCCTGCGTGCCAAGACTATTTTAATAAAAATACTTTGTAACAGGCCTCTCGCCACGCTTCGGGCACGGCCTCGCTGCGCTCGCCATGCTTCGGGCACGGCCTCACTGCGCTCGACATATTATTATTCTAACTCTATGTCCACTTGGATGGTGGGGCTTTAACGTGGACATAGGGTAGAATGTAGTGCGCAGGCGCCGTGTACAGCTGATGATCAGCTGTTCATCTTCGTCTATTTTCGGCGGCTCCATAGTCTGATGAAAATCAAGCGCAGCGCATGCGCAGTACAGGGGGGTCTTATCCGCCGGGGGAACTTTCTTGGCAAGACACCGGCTGCTTTTTTTTTTTTTTTTGACAGCTCCAATTACCGGACTTCTTTAAACACTGGGGAGACCCACTGACAGCTCAAAGAACAGAGCCTGAAAATATCAGTTTCAGGTATTGATGCATTTGCACGAGTACCGATACTTGTGCAAATACTCAGTATTGGCACCGATACCAATACTGGTACAAGTGCAACCCTAAAAAAGTCATGCAAGCATTATCTGAAGGGCTGAAATCAATGGGCAGCGCTGCCAAATCGCTTCAGCAGCGGCGCTTTTAACATTTCCTCGGCTGTTAGCGGGGGGGTTAAAAGCGCCCCGTTAACAGCCGAAAAGCGCCACTATAACAGCGGTAAAGCGTCGCTAAAACTAGTGGCGCTTTACCGCTATCGCGCGCGCGCCCCCACCCCAGTGTAAAAGTAGCCTTAGTGAGAGCAGTGGCAGCCATTTGCTTCTGCTGCAGGCATTTAAATCATGTGAGGAGGGAGTAGAGCCAAGCTGCGCCGTGTGTATCTATAGACGCACACAGCCCGGCTCAAGAAAGCCCACGAATACACCCCTACATGAAGCAGCTTCCCTATACTGACACAATGAGAAGATGAGGAGCCAAAAACACCAGCGGAGAACCTGAGAAGAGGAGGTTTACGGCCACTGTGCAATATCACTGCACAGAGCAGGCAAGTATAACATGTTAACTTTTTTTAATTAGAAAAAAAATTAAGCTTTACAATCATTGTAAATTATGCATTTACTCAAAATGAATTGATCACTTCCATAGCCCTAAGCTGACCATACAATGTTTTGACATTAACCCTGTCCCTGCTGAACCAGCTGAATATTGATCAGTTGGCCATCCCTGCTTGACAGAAGTTTATTTGATCAACACTGTCAGAATACAACGGCCTGTTGGGAAGAGATGGATGGGGGAGCAAAGCCCTGTCTGTACCAAGATGGCCACCACCACACAGACACAGTGCAGAACAAGGCACGGTAAAGCCTAATTGTATACGAGATGCTCAGGCAACCTCTTCTGAACGTTTTTCTTGACAGCTTGAAACCGGCGTTTAAAAACGTCAGTTTAGTCGCATTTAGTGGCGTTTTGCCGCGTTCGCGTCTAGGAGCATTTATTTAAGATATTAGACCTTCAAATAAAATAGGGCACCTTTAAAAATGCTGCTAAACAAAAACGCCAGTACCGTGTTTAGACGCATCTGGCGTCTGAAACGTCGAAGTCTGAACCCATTTTTTTTTGCCTTCAAAGAAAAGCCTCTAAACGCAACTGCATAAAAATGACATTAAACGACCCTGTGTAAATCTACACATAAGATAACATTGGATGAGTTCAGGGGCAGCTGAAAAAAAAGCATCCAACTGCCTCTGAACATCCATTTACCAGCAGCAGTGTACATGAGGCCTTAGTCAGCAATGGAGAAAAGATGAGCTGCAGGTATTCCACAGGGAATACTGGCGACTAATCCTTTGATATTTGCTCGCCTTTTTAGAGCACAGCTTCCAGAGTCCAGTTCCTCTAACAAAATTCAAATTATACATAAAAAATAAAAATCTGCCATCACCTGAAACAAATTATTCTCAAGTTGAAAATGTTCATCTTCAAATATACACTCCATTCTAAAATACATTTTTTAAAACACTTGCTAGAAATATTAGCAGTGCCATCATTTCATTTTAGGCTGGAGCTGGCCTTCAAATGATTGTTTCCTATGAATGGCTGTAATACATCCAGATTGCTGTAAAATAGCCAGCTAAAGTATTTGACAACTACTATAAAACTTTAACAGCTGCTAAAAAAAAAAAATATCAAACGTCGAGGTCTAAATACATTTTAAGAACTGCAAAGGCTGATGAGTCCCCAGAGAAACTACTATATAAATCTACATGGATCAAGAGATTAATTTAAAGCAACAGCACACTACCAGTTAAACAAGAGAAAAGAAATACATTTATGCACTCCTATACCGTACGAATTCTGACACTTCTCTCCTACATGTAAGAATCATCATTTTTTTGCTAGAAAATTACTCATAAGTTGAATCCCCAAACACACATATATATATATATTTTTTTTTTTTTTTTTTTTAGCAGACACCCTAGGGAGTAAAATGGCAGTCATCGGAACTTATGTCACACGGTATTTGTGCGGTAATTTTTCAAACGCAATGTTTTGGGAATTTTTTTTTTCCATGAATAAAAAAAAAAAAAAAAACACAGTAAAGTTAGCCCATTTTTTGGTATAATGTGACAGATGTTATGCTGATTAAATGGATACCTCACATGTCACGCTTTAAAATTGCGCACACTCGTGGTATGGCGCCAAACTTCGGTACTTCAAAATCTCCATAGGCGACGGTTTAAACATTTTTACAGGTTTAGAGTTACAGAGGTGGTCTAGTACTAAAATTCTTGTTCTCGCTCTAGGGTTCGCGGTGATACCTCACATGTGTGGTTTGCACGTGGTTTACATATGCGGGGACACTTAAAAAAAATGTACTTTTTATTGTTCATTTTATTTTTATACATTCTCTTTAACAAAATTTTTTTTGATCACTTTTATTCCTATTACAAGGAATGTAAACATCCCTTGTAATAAGAATGGTGCGCGACAGGTCCTCTTTATGGAGAGATGTGGGGTCTATAAAACCCCACATCTCTCCTCTAGGCTGGAAAGCATCAGATCAAAAAAAAAAAAAAAAATTTGACGATCTGATTCTTTTCTAACATGACACCATAACGTTGGCCCGGGCCTCCGAGGATAATAGAGATTGCTGGGGGATTATCTGTCCCTCGTAAATCTCTATGCCTCTCTTCCGGGGCCGGCTGATTCGGCCTCTGGGTCCCCGATCGCACGGGAGAGCCCGGAGAAGCACCGGAGGGTGGCGGGGGGAGGCGCATCCCCTTCCGTCGCCGCTAAGAACGAGCAAGCGGCTGAACAGCTGCTATGATCGTTTTTATTGTGCTCAGAATCGCCGGCTCTAAAAAACAATATCTGGATGATGCCTGTAACTGCAGGCATCATTCAGATATCTCCACTGAAAGCAAAGGACGTCATATGACGGCCTGCGGCATGGAAAAGTAGTTAAATATTCAAAACCTGGCTAAATTCTAACACTTCTCCCCGAGGATGTTGCCCTTTTCACTTCTATGAAGCAATGCATATATGCATTACATTTTTTCAATATTTTCACACCTATGACATTTTTCCAATAAGTGTATTACACTGTTTTTAAATCTGCACTTTCACTTTTCTCTTTCAGTATTTATACTTCTACAGAAACGGCAGCCGCCTAACCTGACCTCGTCTCCATTCACACTACAGTGATTTCAGAGGAGTACAGAATCTCGTGACAATGGAAAATCACATGGTTTTCAATGGTGCCCGTTCACATCAACTGCAACTCAACACGGCATGATTTTGGAAAAGGTCCCCCTACTGCTTTGGTGCGATTTGGGTGTGGTTTTGGCCCCCATAGAACAAGCAATGTTGCAATACATAATCACACTGAAAATCAGATCAAAATCAGATTGCAGCAGAGTGAACATACCCTAATGAGATAGTTTTAAATTTTGCTTTCTAGTTTGTGTTGCTATTGTTTTACCACGTGCTGAACAAAACCAGAGGAAGAAATGCTCTTCCACACTCTGTGTCAAACCTGGTTCCTCATCAATGAGAGTCCAAAGCTCTGGGTAAGCTCAGTCCCAGCAGCTGAAAGGAGCAGTGTATCGAAGAGTCCTTTTTGTGCACCAATAAGGCTTAAAACACAACTAAACTGTATCGAAGCACCAAAAACTGAAACTGCTATATAAAAGGGGAGTATGGGAATTAGGGTTTTTTCAGATTTATACTTGCCTAGCTAGATACAGCATCTGTCCCCGTCGGCTCCAAAACTGAGAACCAAGTGATCAAACACCACCAACCGCTCGGTTTCTTGGAGCTCCCTGAGCAGAGATCTGGTAAAGGGTCAGTCACCAGCTCTCTGCTCTGCCTCCCCGTGCTCATTGGTGCGCTGGGCTGTGGAGAGGGCGGGAGCAGCAGACTCAGGCTCTGAGGCTGAGCGGGCTCTGCAGGTCCAGGCATGTAGGCGGATCCCGACCATATGATCTTGCCCAAGTCTGGACCAGCTTTGTGACTTCAGCCCGCTGTCAGCTGAAACAGGCCATAGGGATGCAAAAACAGACTGTGATCCACAGGAGAAGTACAGCCAAACAAGCTTTGGATGAGGCCTTTGTCAACATGGGGACAATGTGCATTGGAGGGGGTCGGGGGGGGGGGGGAACTGGGGTAAACTATCCAAGCAAGTAAGACACCAAAAGATGGTTTAGAAAAATGTCAGATCCATGATTTATTTTTTTATGAATGAAGAAAAAGATAAGGCAGTAGAAAGCATCCCATAGACAGTAGTTCATGATCCTAACCGTACATGAGAAGCCCTTGGGTATGGGTACCCCGCTATGTACCAGTTAACCACACAAAGGAGGAAGCCGTATGGATGTCTATTTTTAACATAATAAAAGCCATATAAATTCATTGAAAACTGCAGAATGAGCTACAAAATGTTGGTGTCTATATGCTGTGCTCTGCAACACAGTTTTTCTGCTTTGGATAAAGCCAGCAGCTAACCCAAGAGAATTAATTTAGACGTCAACATCACTAGCATGGGTGATAGACAGTCTAGCTGAAGTCACAAGTCTCCAAAAGGTATACAAATCAAGAAAAAAAGAAAAAAGCTATACAGGATTTCTAAGGCAGAACTCTAGTAGATCAAAATCCTATGCTTTTGGCACCTAAAAAAAGATTTCTTGTGTGCACGTTAACCACTTCCAGACCGCCCTTTAGCGGATGTACTGCTAGAGTGCGGTCCTCCTGTTCAGGATCACATACCTGATTCTGCACTTGCACCTACAGGGAGGACGACGCGTGCCAGCGGTGTGCCACTTCTGCAGTGACTAATTACAGCAGAAGCCGATCTGTGTATGCCGGGCACTCGACGTCTGCCAGCACCCACCGATCGCCAGGCAGACACACAGAACGGAGCTCTGCCTATGTAAACAAAGCAGATCCTCGTTTTGACAGGGTGGGAAGGGATGGATTCTGTGTTCTTGCAAAGCAGGCAATAAAATCCCTCTCTTCCCCTAGCAAAAGCAGCACATACAGTACAGAAAAATAGCTAACCCTTTGATCTACCTAGGTGCTTAACCCTTCCCAGCCAGTGTCATTAGTACAGTGACAGTGCATATTTTTTAGCACTGATCACTGCATTAGTGTCACTGGTTCTCACAAAGTGTCAAAAATGCCAGGTAGTGTATGACTGGCTGGGAAGGGGTTATCAGGGGGGATCAAAGGGTTAAATGTATGCCTAGGTTGTGCTTATTCAGTGTGGGGGAGGTGCTTTGACTAGGTGAAGGAAAAGATCCGTGTTCCTGCTTAGCAGAAATACAGGATCAAAGCCTTCCTCCCGCTGACAGAACGACAATCTGCCTTGTTTACATACATACAGACTGCCATTCCGCTTGTGTCCCGAATGATCGGCAGGACCCGCTGATTGGCTCCCACTGTATTTAATCACAGTGGGAGCGGGTTGTTGGTGGTGCTCACGCCCCAGGGGTGTCAGATGACAACGTACTAGGTACATGATCTGGCACAGAGCAGTCGCCCTGTCACAGTAAATGTACGTGGGGGTGGTCGCTAAATGGTTAAAGTGGAACTTTAGTCAGAAAATTGCGTCCCGCTAGATCATGTCAGGCTGGCACTTCTACAGGTATAATTATGTAAAACACACAAAAAAAAAGTGCCTGTGCTGTTTAAAATCCAGTAATACACTGAATCACTCTGATCTGCACATGCTCAGTTGCTCTCCATTTTTAGGCACTGCTGAGTTTGTAGAGGCCGATCTGCTGACAGCCTTAGGACTCCATTCATACCTGAGCATAGCGATTTACTGGCGTTATTTGGGTGTCGTTTTTTAAGCATTTCTGCAGCTTTTTACAAGCATTTTTAACCACTTAAGGACCGGGCCTCTTTCTGAGATTTGTTGTTTACAAGTTAAAAACGTTTTTTGCTAGAAAATTACTTGGAACCCCCAAACATTATACTTTTTTTTCTAACACCCTAGAGAATAAAATGGCGGTCGTTGCAATACTCTGTCACACCTTATTTGCGCAGCGGTCTTACAAGCGCACTTTTTTGGGGGGAAAATACACTTTATTGAATTAAAAAAATAAGACACCAATAAAGTTAGCGCAATTTTTTTTGTATAAATTGATACCCAACATGTCATGCTTCAAAATTGCGCCCACTTGTGGAATGGCGACAAACTTTTACCCCTAAAAATCTCCATAGGCGACGTTTAAATAATTCTACAGGTTGCATGTTTTGAGTTACAGAGGAGGTCTAGGGCTAGAATTATCGCTCTACCGATCACGGCGATGGCTCACATGTGTGGTTTGAACACTGTTTTCATATAGGGCTCTACTCACATATGCATTCGCTTTTGCACACAAGCTCGTCGGGACGGGGCACGTTTTTTTTTTTTTTTTTCTGTCCTTATTTTACCTTTTATTTTTTCACTGTTCTTTAAAAAAAACAATTGTGTCACTAATTTCTATTACAAGGGATGTAAACATCCCTTGTAATAGAAAAAAAGCATGACAGGACCTCTTAAATATGAAATCTGGGGTCAAAAATACCTCAGATCTCATATTTACACTAAAATGCAATAAAAAAAAAAAATTTAATGTCATTTGAAAAAAAAAAAAAGTTGCTTTAAGAGCTATGGGCGGAAGTGACGTTTTGACGTTGCTCCCGCCCTGCAATGGTATGGAGACGGGTGGGGCCATCTTTCCCTCACTCGTGTCCATACCCAGGAAGGAGAGGGATTCGATGGCCTCCGCTGCTACAGACGGCTCCGGTAAGCGGCGGAGGGCACCGGTGAGCGGCGGGCCCCTCTCCTGCCGCCGATAAAAATGATCTTGTGGCAAATACGCCGCAGAGACCACTATTATCGGGAACCAGACCGCCCGCTGAAGAAGAAGATACCGGGGTTATGCAGCTAGCTGCTGCCATAACAACGATATTCCTCTTCAAAGACCGGACGTATATCAGCATGTGGAGGTCCGGAAGTGGTTAAAGCATTTTAGAAGCGTATTACAGCTTCAGGTGTTTTTGTTTAGCCAAGAGAAAGCAATAGAGGGAGGAGAGGGAGATGAAATTAAGGGTGAAGAGCTGCTGTTTAATCAGAAAATGAGCGACAAAACGCTCAAGTCAGGCGTTTCTATTTAAGTCTATGTGGCCAAAAATGCTTGTAATATGCCAAAAAAAAGCTCATGTACTTTTTTGAGCGACAGGCACTTTGCATCAGGCGACAGAACTGGGGCTGAAACAATGAATTGATTGACAATGAATCGATTATGAAAATAGTTGCCAACTATTTTCGTAATCGATTAATCAGCCAGCCGATTAGTTAGCATGCATGCAGGCTGCATTATTTGTTTACATATCAGGAAATACAGCGAAGCACACATACAGCTCAGTACACCATCCAATTATGTCAGTAAGTGCCTGAGAGCTTGTGAATGTGTGAGGAGCAATGCCTCATGGGACATGTAGTCCTGGGCAGGAAGTGAGTGATTCTAAAGGCAGAAGTTTTTACCTTGCTATAGGGGGGCTCTATACTGTTTTTGCAGCTTTCTTTTGGGGCACTCTGAAGGCAGGAGCAGCCAGAAGCATCGGTGGGGGACCCTAGAGGAGGAAATTCAGGGCTGCTCTGTGCAAACTACTTTATAGTAGTGATTATCTGCTCTTTGTGTACTATAAAAGGGCTAATTTTATTTTTTTTAACCCCATTATGACAGGTGATACATAAAAAAAAAAAAAAAAAAAAGCATGCTGCTGCTATTAGACGTCTTAGGCCTGGTTCACAGCTATGCGGTTTTTGGTGCTTTTTACAGAAACGCACTACAGTTCATTTAACATGGTTTCCTATGGGATACGTTCACATGTATGCTTTTTTCAGCCGCTGCGTACTTGGAAAGGGTCATGGACTTTTTTCAGCGCAAAACGTGATTTTTTTTTTTTTTTGGTTCAATAGACTTCTGCTGCAGAAAAGCATGTAGTGCGTTGTTGCCATGATTCGCAGTTCTTAATCTGCCCAACAACAAATTGTCCAAAAGAAAGCATAAAAACGCAAATCGCCGCAAAATCACATGTGCAAAAACGCACAGCAAAAAGCACTACAGAAACAGAAAAAAAGCAAATGGCATAGGTGTGAAATCGCATTGATTTTCAGACGAGAATATTCATTATGAAAAATCTTTGTACATTCGCTGAATGAAAGAATGTCGTTTGAAAATTTCTCTTGCTTTTAACATTCAGTTTTTAAATTTCCTTTGATCAAGAAGTTTTCTATTCTGCTCCTTCGAATTTTCCCATCACTATGGTCGAAAACGACCTTCGATTTGACCCCACTAACGATTAGAAAATTTGTTCTTAAAATTAAATTCTTTTTAATTAACATTGTTTTTGTATGGCTAGCATAAAATGACAGCAGGCGCAGGTAACTTTTATCAAGCCACCTGCCTATGACAAGGGAGTCTATCATACATAATATATTACAGTTCTGTCTGAAAATCTGCAAAACAGTCTTTTTTTTTCTTAAAATAAAAAAAAAAAATTGATCTCCGAGTCTGATGATATTTACCAGATTCAACTTCTAGTAGTATATACATTATATCTCTTCTGTCTGTTATTCTCCAAGTGGATTAGAGATTTTGCCTGTAGTTGGCTATTTATATTTACCACTGCATAGAGATATTTAAGAATAAATTGCCTCTTATTTTAAACCTTACATATTAACTAAATTATACACCACACGTTTGTTAAGCTTTTTATCCGATTAATCGAAATAAAATCAGCCAACTAATCAATTATGAAAATAATCGTTAGTTGCAGCCCTAGACAGAATGCTCATATGTGAACAGGGGCCATTGAAATGAATGGGATTTGGCTTGAGTGTTTTAACACTACAAGCTTCAAGCAGAAAATTGCACAGGTGTGAACGGGGCCTTAAGCAGAATAAAATCCTATCCTTTACAGTCAAGGAAGCTGCTTCTGTTAGATCTGTAACTGCCATGGTGCTGCACATGTGATCAATTATATCAACCATTTCATGGTTTGAAAGTTTGGTTGAGGACACAAGCAAATGTGGCAGTTAGCAATCCTGGCCTTTCAGAATCGTAACTTTTTTAAAACCGTTAAATCGATGAGTTTAGTTCCGCTTTACGATTTACTGCTGTTCAGGGGCTCTGGGCTTCAGTCAAACGGCAGCCTCCAGCAAAATGAAAGGAGCAATGCTGGAGGCAATTTATAGCACACTAATTTTGGTAGCATAATTATTAATGTGGAATGGATGTTCCTTGTTAAAGAACTATCAGGTTGTTATGAATTAAAGTTCCACTTTAAGTAAATTAGGCCCAAATAGTGGGGTTACCTATGGGAAGTCCTCCGTAGATTTGGGTTCGGTCCCAAATTCCTCCATTGGCTAGGCCTACTATATCAAGCCCCTAGAGCGAGGATTCGTGTGAATAAAGCCCTCTCGGATTCTTTTCTCCTCCAGAGGGGAACTCGCCAGGGGTGCCCATTATCCCCCAGCCTATTTGCTCTGGCCTTGGAGCCCCTGGCGATAGCGGTCAGAGAGTCGAGCCGCATTGTGGGACTCAGAGTTGGCCCTCTGGAGAAGATATTCCTATATGCGGATGACACTCTGTTATATCTGCATGATGCTGAATCCTCGCTGACTGCAGCACTTGAGACCTCTGCTGAATTTGGGAAGTATTCGGGAATCCGTATCAACTGGTCTAAATCCGCTCTGTTCCCATTGGATGACCAGGCCAGAATCTCGGGGGTGCAGACTCCCTTGTCAAGGGTGGAAGAGTTTGTTTACTTGGGGATCAAGGTGGCAAAGGACTTGCGGACCTTTCAGTGCCTTAATCTCCAACCGATAGTGGCGCAATTTAGAGATCATTGCTCTTGATGGGCGCAAAGATGATCTATCTCCCAAAGTTTAACTACATCTTTAGAAATTGCCCAGTGTGGATACACCCATCCTTTTTTAGAGACATAGATAGCTGCATTGGCGCTTTTCTCTGGTGAGGAGTCCCTAAGAAAGCCTCTTTCTGTTTTATACCTAGCTCTCCTTCAGACAGACTCACCTAAATTGGATGCTCTTTGGGAGAAATGGAAGGTAGACCTGCCTGACTTAGATAGAGAAACCTGGGAGGAGTGTTTTGAAAATAGTTCTAAACTAGTGATATCCTCTAGGGATAAATTGATACAAATCAAATTTTTGCATAAGGTGTACTATATGCCTCAGAGGCTGTACAGAATATATCCATCACGCTCCCCAAATTGCCCGCGGTGCCACTCTCCTGAAGGCACTTACCTCCATATGTTTTGGACCTGTCCCAGGCTATCGCCGTTCTGGGCTGCAGTGGGAGAGTGGCTTAAGGTTCGCCTTCAGCTGGAATCCCCCTTAACGGCGGAACTTGCACTGCTAGGTGTGCAGGACGATGAGCAAAGGCCTAGGTATATTAAGATACTGATCTCGCTTCTACTTTTTTATGCAAAAAAGGAGATCCTGTTAAAATGGACTTCTCGGTTACCACCCATGGTGGGAGCATGGGAAAAATCGGTTAATGCGACTCTCCCATTATATAAATTGACATATATAAGTAGAGGGTGCCCCATGAAATATGAAAAGATTTGGAGGCCGTGGACTGATCCCATGTAGTCTGATGCTTTTTGGAAATGGCTAATTCTGGTTAAGTTGACCTTGTTGTGTTTTCTCTTCCTTATGGGGGCCTGCCCTCCCTCCCCACCCTCCTGTGTACCTAAGGTCCTGCTGTATATTAACAGTGTATACTAAAGTAATGTGATGTCTACCAATGTTTAGTCATGAATATATTACTTGGATCTCCACTCTATGTTACTGTAAGTGATGTATCTGTTATACTTTTCAACATGAAGTGTATGTATCATGCCATGATTCTCTTTTTTTCAATAAAGACCAACCTTGTTGTTAAAAAAAAAAAAAAAAAATTAGGCCCAAATGCTGATCATGGGCTGACATCTCACCGACTCTGCACAACCTTTGAAGTACTACCACAACATCAGGTCTCTTGCAAATGTTCTTTATCACCAGGCCTACAAGCACCTACTATACAACCTCAGTGACAGTGTTCTCCTATTTTAGATCACCAAGAACCACTGACATCCACAAGTTGGGAAATCTGTGTACAATACAGGTAGAATTGTTTGAAACACTTGATATTGCTCCTAAGGAACTCTTACATGGATGCCTCCTAACACGCAGAAGTCTATTAGGATTGACTGCACAGGTAAACCAGCGGAAAGAAGACTGGCTGCGGGATGTGAAGCTGCAGCTGTGAGATGCAAGCAAATATACATTTGGGGAAGGCACAGAGTATGACTTTAGATCAGAAACTAAGCAGGAAGTATAGATACACAGATCGTTTAACATGCTGATAAGATGCAGGAAAAGAAAGCATACCTGGCATTTACACATTCAATTTTCAAACAAAAAATTAAAGTGGAAGTCCATGCAAAAACTAAAATCCCTGCATCTATAAACACCACTGATCTAACACTAACCTATCTAGCCCCATAAAGAAAAAAATGGAGTATACATACCTTTTTTTTTTTAAACCCAATCTGACCCGATCTCAAGCGGCGGAAGCTCTGCAGAGAACACGGACGACAACGGCTGGGAAATGAATGGGAAGTGACGTCACCCATAGACTTATTATCGGGCTTCCGTTGTCGTCCGCGTCTTCTGCACCCGCCTCCACAGAGAAGCCGCGGCTGACAGCTCAGCACAGGATATGGTCAGATCGTGTCAAAGCATCTTCAAAAAAGGTATGAATACTTATTTTTTTTCTTCACAGAGATAGATAGGTTTGTGTAAGATCGGTGGTGTCTATAGATGCAGGGATTTTAGTTTTTGCATGGACTTACACTTTAAATATGAAAAAGTTAACTTTTCCAATTACATTGAGATGCCAAAATGCACAGCCCTGTATTGTAAAATTAAAAAAAAAAAAAAAAAAAAAAAAAAAACAGGCATACTGTAAAACTGCTTTAAAAATTTGCATTCTGAATGGACACGTCCAAAGTACAGTTTTGCAACACCCGCATGTAATAAAATGCAAGATGCAATAAGTTTGTTGCAGGGTATTACTACAACAAAAAAAGACCAAACAACATAGAACAGCTTCAATTGACCATCTATAGAATACACGGGCAAAGGGGAGGAGAGAAACTGACAAAGAAACAAGTCATTGTTCTGTTTTTACTGTAGTCTGATGGGCACAGATTGCACAAGCTCTACACCGTACAACTAAAAACCAGCATCCACAGTGCTTGAGAAGAACGGGCAGATGTCTGTTATAAAAGGCTTATATTTTGACTATACGTATGGATTTTTCAGCCTTGACTAAAGTCATATAAGGACAGCAGTACTAAGAATCCTTCACAGCACTAATGTAATTGCTTTAAATCTTGCTGAAGCATTAACCACCGTCACTACTGTGCTAATCAAAACGTTTGTACCACAATTTAAGTAACCTAAGATTACAAATAACTTCAAAAAATTACACAGAAATCACACACATCACAAGAAACATTGAAAGACGACAGATGTCTTTAATAACTGAATTGTGAGCTTGCGAGTAATGTAAAGCAGGGCTTCCTGTGGCTGCACCTGTTACACTGGGCACATCACATCTGTGCGGACGACGGCATAAAGGAAGCACCCATCCTCCCAACGTTTAACAGTCCTACTTCACTGAAGTGTACTGTGCTTCCATTTCTGTCAACACAATCTCTCCAGACCTCATTCTTACACTTTTTTTTTTTTTTTTTTTTTAAAGAAAAACATCTAAAACAGATATTTTGATCTATTGCTTAAGATGAATTGGTCAGGATACAAATTGAGGGGGTACTCAAATGATACTTGATTGATGTGTGTAAATAGATTTTTCTTTAAAGCTCAACTCTGGTCAGCTAGGGAAAAAAAAAAAAAGAAAAAAAAAAGAAGATAGATTCCCAATTTGAAAAAAAAATAATCCTACATAAAAACAGAATTGGAAAGAAATGGCTGCACATCCAGAACTTCCAATTGCCTTTTATTTTGTTTCACAAAGATAACACCAAACTGTGGTCACGTAGACGCGTTTCACACATACATCTTGTGCTTAATCATTAAGGTAACGATTAAGCATAAGATGTATGTGTGAAACGCGTCTACGTGACCAGTTCGGCGTCATTGGTGTTATCTTTGTGAAACAAAAAAAAACGCAATCGGAAGTTTTGGATGTGCAGCCATTTCTTCTTTCCAAGTTTCCCACGGAGGCGGGCCGCGGGGCCAGCACTCTGCAAGATACTCCAATCAGCCTCATCTTTCTAAACCTGGAGCAGCGGTTCTTTTTCTTGTACAAAAACAGAATGCAATGATTTGAGAATCTCCTAAGCTTTTTCTCCACTTTCTGTTTCCAACATATCAAATGTTTAAACTGAGAAAACGTAGCATTTTAACCACTTGCTTACTGGGCACTTAAACCCCCCCTCCTGCCCAGACCAATTTTCAGCACTGATGCATTTTGAATGACAATTGTGCGGTTATACAACAGTGTACCCAAATTGGTATGGTATTTAATCACAGATTTGTTTTTTATTTTTTGCTGAAAAAAAAAAAAAAAAAAAAAAAATCATGTTTCATAGTTTGCTATAAAATTTTGAAAATGGGTAATTTTTCTCCTTCATTGATATACGCTGATGAGGCGGCATTGGTGGGCACTGATGGGCACGGATAAGGCGGTACTGAAGGCAACTGATGGGTGGCACTGATAGGTGTTACTGATGGTGACACTGATGGGTGGCACTGATAGGCGTTACTGATGGTGGCACTGATGGGTGGCACTAGCAGGTGGTACAGGTGGGCACAGATGAGCTGGCAGGAGCTCTCCTTGATCGGGACCGATGTCCCTCAGAGCCACCGGTGCTCTTTTTTTTTTTCTCCTCACGCTATCAGCGCAGGGAGAAAAAATAGCCGATTACCGGCTCTGTTTACATCACATGATCAGCTGTCATTGGCTGACAGCTGATCACGTGGTAAGGGGTCGGAATCAACCCCTTACTCCGATCAGCCGAGTCTCGGACTCGCTGATCACAGAGTGCGCCCTGCAGGGGGTGTGCAGGCCGCTCAGGTACAGGATGACGTCTATTGATCTACTCCCAGTAAAGTTGATCAGCACTGTAGCCGTCATTTGGCTATAGCGCAGACCTGAAGAAGTTAAGAGACCAGTTGCTGGAGTTTTGGGAGAGGAATGTTGCCCCATTCTTGCCTAATTTAAAATTCCAAGCTTACATTCACACCTGAGCGTATCGTTTTCAGGCAGAAAGTCGTGTGATTTTGCCGAGTTTACCACATTTTTTGCTTTGTTTTTGCACAGGTCAAAAAGGTCACCAATGTAAAAAGCAGAAAATCGCCCCAATCTGCCCGAATTGAGATACAAAAAAAAGCTCCAGAACTTTGAGCTTCAGGCGACATGGAGTGGAGATGTGAACCATTTCCATGGAGAATTGTTTTTTTTTTTTTTTCTCCTCCAGCGTTTTGGAGCTTCAGGTTTCAAGCTACAAAACGCTGAGGTGTGAACGGCGCCTGACTGCTCAACAGTGCTGGGTCTATGTTGCCGTATTTTTTGTTTCAAGATGCTGAAAATATTTTCAATAGGTGAAAGGTCTGGACTGCAGGCAGGCCAGTTAAGCACCTGGACCCTTCTACTATGAAGCCATGCTGTTGTGTAAGATGCAGAATGCATGTTTACCATTTACCTGCTGAAACATGCAAGGCCTTCCCTGAAAAAGACTGTCTAGATGGGAGCATTTGCTGCTCTAAAACCTGGATTGATGGTGCCTTTCCCAAGTTGTCCAAGCTGTTCATTCCATAGCCACTAATGCACCCAATTCCATCAGAGATGCAGACCTTTGAACTGAGCGCTGATAAGCCAAAAGGTTCCTCACCTTTTTAGCATGGAGGACACGACACCTACAGTTGCAAAAAAAGGAATGTCAAATTTTGATTCGTCTGACCACAGAAAGTTTTCCACAGAACATTATTAATGAGCTCTGTCCCAGTGAAGACGGCAGCATCTTTGGCTCAAGTTCAGATATAGTTCCTCTTTGCACTTTTATCTTGCATTTTTGGATGCAAGGTTTGTGTGCTCACAGTGATTTTTGGAAGTATTTCTGAGCCCATGCAGTGGTATCCATTGCCCGTTTTTAATGCAGTGCCGTCTGAGGGCCTGAAGATTTCAGGCATCCAATATTGCATTTCAGCCTTCTCCCTTATGCACAGAAATTTTTTTGGATTCTCAGAAACTTTTAATATAATGTACTTTAGATATATTTAAAGTCTGCAATTTAGGTTGAGGAACATTATTCTCTCACAATTTTTAGATTCAGCTTTTCAAAGATTGGTGAACCTCCCCCATCTTTATTTCTGAGACGCTTTGACTCTAAGATGCTCTTTTTATTTTCATTCACGTTACTGACCTGTTGCCAATTAACCTAATCAGCTACAAAATGTTGTTCCAGCTCTTGCTCATTTGTACCTCTTACTTTATTAAAAAAAAAAAAAAAAAAAAAAAAAAAAAAAAAAAAGCTGGTAGACGTGTTGCTGCCATCAATTTCAAAATTACCTTATTTTTTTAAATAAGCATGCCCTCAGTCAAGGACGTCACAACAAAATCACCAGGCAGCCCAGCCCCTTTATATAAGACCATGGTTGTGGGGAAGAGGCCCTTGACCGGGTGCTTTGGGGGGGGGGGGGGGGGGGGGGGGGGGGGCATGTGGCTCAGGAGGGGAGGAGGTGCCCCTCACTCGTTCCCCCCTCTTTTCTGACCTACCAGGCTGCATGGATTTTGAGGGGGTAGACCCCCCATGCCTTTTTTTTTATTACTAAATATATTTTTTTGACGGCCCCCCTTAAAATCCATACCAGACCCAAAGGGCCTGGGAGGGATGGGGGGGGTCACAGTGGGGAACCCGCTGACAGCTTATGAGTCATCGGTTGTTAAGAAAGCGGCAGCTAGCTTCCTGACCCACTCCTTAACAACCAGCTATTCCCCATTGTGCACACGTCTAGCGACTTTGTAGAAGCACAAAACAACCACATTGGTCACAACAAAGTTGCACTCATCCAAAGTCGCATCAAGTTGCAGGGTAAAGTCGCAATAGAAATCACATGATTTTTAAGTTGTAAAAGTGTGAATGGACTAATAGGGACACAGACAGCAATAAAAACTGACAGGTGTTCTAATCCATCTCCGTTCTACCCAAGATTTTAAAAAAGTTTTGCCTTTAGTTTTTTTTTTTTTTTTTTAAAGCTAAGAATTGTTGAAATATAAAACAAAAACCAGCAGCATTTTTACTGCATTAAAATTTTGTTTCCTTAATGGATAGTATATTCAAGTAAGGAATAATTTATAAAATGGCTTGCTACCTAAACAAGACTACAATCATCATATGGAAGATCTCACCTACTCCTTTCGAAAAAAATCTGAGTTATCCAAAAAAATATGGTCCTGCTGGTTTGCCTTTAAATTCTCCTCCACATATGCCGATATTATGTCTCAACCAATGTAAGATGTTGAATTGTCATCTATTGTATCAACCGATGCCATGCTGAGGCAGGATAACCCCCCCCCTTTCTTCTCTTTTACTTTTCTCACTCCCCTTTCCTATCTTATACAGTTTACATTACCTTCTACATGAGGTAAGTCTTGCCCCTTGTTGGCATATTATAGGTTTATAATTCCTTACTACGCCACTGAGCCCTATTGGCTTATGTTTACTGAATGGTTCTAAGTATCTAATGTTTCCATGTCTATGACTAATAATTTTCAGAGTTTTCCCTATGCAAGATGGCAACCCACGTTTCCTAAACTTGCCACCTGGGAAAACATACTGTTATTTCACTGTAAATTACTCTTCAATAAAAACTTATTGAAAAAAAAAAAACAAAAAAAAAAAAAAAAAAAGACTACAATCTAGCACCTTTATTAGGGTACCAAACAGGGTTAACAAGCCTTCTCCACAATATACTCACAAGTGAGGAGTCCCCTTCTCCTGCATTCCTACCAAGTGCACCTCACCCTCCCCATTACCAATGTAATGGCGCACACCAGGTTTCAGGGCTCCCTGGGGTGCTGTAGGAGTAAGCTAAACCAACATGGGGGCAACCTGGAAATGTCTGCTACGAAATGGAAGTTGCAGTTTACCATGACCACAGATGCACATTAAATCACTAAACCACCTAATTCAGCAATAATTGCACTAAGTACAGGAGCAGTCATTAATCCTGAAAAATTACAGTTGTCTGGCTGTCCCGGTCTTTAATATCCCTATTCTGAAAAAGTCTGCAGATCAGGAAAGTCTGAGTGAAATCAACATCCCCCTACTGCATACTTGTTCTGTATCGTGATCAACCATGATAACCAGGAAACTAGCATTTTCAGTAATGACAGACTACATACTTTCTCAGTATAGGTTGCTTTAAGGCTCGGTTCACAATGATGCGACAGTAACCTGACAAATCGCGCTCAATTCAGTGCAACGGAACCGTTCTAATTGGAGCGACTCAATTCGCTCTGACTTAAAAAAAAAAAATAGTTCCTGCACTACTTGGGGGCAATTTCAGAGCGGCTTGCATTGACTTCTATTAAAGAAGTCATTTGCATGCTGCACTGAAGTCGCGATGTGCGGGGCGGTTTCAAAGTCAGGTGAATTTGAAACCACCCCAGTGTGAACTGGGCCTTAAAGAGTACAAAAAGTGTATCCAAACCAAAAAAAGAAAACAAAACAAATCCTTTATTGTAGCCTACATAATACTAATGTAGTGGCTGCATTCAATTTTCTATTCCTGTCCTAGGGTGGAACGCTCACCAACTGTACCATGGACAGTGTTAACATTGTTTTCTAAATGGAAACACTCATTCAGAAAATAAAAGCATAACAACTCAAAAATTCTTTTGAAACTCAGTTAGTTTTGTTTTCCTGACAACTGTTCAGGGCTGTGTTATACATGAGAGATGGTTCTTCATCAAAAGAGGAAAAAAAAAAAAAAAAACCACACAAGCCAACAAAACTGAGATTAGTCACACTAACATTCGAAAAACCAAAACAATGAAGCATGCACTTACAACACATTGCATTGCAATTCTAAATATTAGATGCATGTCGAGTTTAACTATTTTTAAAATGCTTAATCTGCCTAGATTTTACATTCCCTGGATTCACCTTTACACCCTCAACATCATAACACTTTTTTTTTTTTTTTTTTTAATATAAACCTTTCCATATTCATCCACTTACAAAAAAAAAAAATAATAAATGCACATTTTTTTTGCAGGTAAAAAAAAAAATATATATATACATTTTAATTTTGTTGTTGTTCAGGACCAGTAAAGCATTGCACACACGATCAGCAGATTGTAGGAGTAATACCACTGTCCTCCAGACTGCCCGTGTGTCTCTCTGCCCGTACCTCCGATATGGGGAGGAATACACTGACAGGAAGCTCAATGAACTACCATGGAGCTGTTAAATCGCAGCACCGTGGTAGTTCATTGACAACTACAAGCGGAATGTCACAAAGGCTGCTGTACCTTGTAGTTTTCCCCATTCACAGAACAGATTGATCCCCTGCTAGCTATCAAAAAGGGGGATCAAGGACTTGCTAATGTAACATGTTATACTCTATGGGTGTAACATATTACAAAATGTGAACTTTTCCTTTGAATACCTTATTGTAGATCTACTGATGTCATCACCACTCTGTGCTTCTCAATGCAAGGCAGGCAGATAGTGGTTGGTGGGAGGAGCCAACAGGGTCCTGAAACCATCCCAGCGCCCTGCCTCAGTACTCCTCTCATAAGTCCTCAACCTTGATACAAGCAGTGGAATGGCTCCTGGGGGAGGTAAATATCAAAAAGCTCTTGACAGGTGGACATCAGTCTGGAGGAGTGGGGGGTTTCTAGGCAGCTTGCATTTGCATGCAACCCGCACTAGGTAATGCAAAACGTGTGATGCTGAGCATCCATGATTGAAAGAACTGAAAATTTAATGAAAGTAAGGGGCGGGCCAGGGACAACAAGGCCGGGGAGGAAAATGCTAGATGATGATGGACACCTTTCAGCCAGGAAATGATTGCTGCCTCTAAAGCACACAGAGTTGCAGTGTGCAGTGAAATCAGAGTAATCTATATCAGTATAAGAGACTAGCCTGTACAACTGTGCAAGACTTAAAGTGAAGGTTGGAGTTCAGTTCTGACAAGAATAAAAATCTTGACAAGCAGTAAATTTAGTCTGCAGTTTATACACACACATTACAATAACTCCAGGAAGGAAGCCGTGTTTATATCAAAACTGTCCTTTTACCTAAATCCCACTGCAGTTTTACAGAACCAACAAGCCCCTCTGTGGTGAAAACACATACTGTTTTTGACTGCACGTCTGTGTGGCTCTTACGCCTCCTGTGTATCCCGCTGCTGGCTGCTCCAAGCTATATAAAATATCTTTACAGGCAATTCTTGTAATGTTTTCTCAGCTCTCTCACTGTATAACCAGACAGGTGATAGATGCTGTGATTTTCAGTTTCACTTCACTCTCCATCTCCTCTCACTAAACTATGAATCAGCATCATCCCAAAGCTGTCAATATAAAGAACAGGAGCCGTGGCTCCCATTAACCTCACCCTTGGTTCAGCATTCAACAGACTTTATTAAGAACAAGAGATGTCTGCAGATACTTAGGGGCTATCCTAGGATTCTTTAGCCACTTAAGGACCAGCCTCGTTTTGGAATTTAGGTGTTTACATGTTTAAAACAGTTTTTTTTTTCTGCTAGAAAATTACTTAGAACCCCCAAACATTATATATTTTTTTTTCTAACACCCTAGAGAATAAAATGGTAGTCATTGCAATACTTTTCACACCGTATTTGCGCAGAGATCTAACAAGCGTGCTTTTTTGGAAAAAATTCACTTTTTTGAATAAAAAAAATACAACAGTAAAGTTAGCCCAATTTTTTTTTTTTTATATTGTGAATGATAATGGTACGCTGAGTAAATTGATACCCAACATGTCACGCTTCAAAATTGCTCCCGCTCGTGGAATGGCAAAATTTTACCCTCAAAAATCTTAGAGCTCTCGCTCTAACGATTGCAGCGATACCTCACATGTGTGGTTTGACCACCGTTTTCATATGCTGGCGCTACTCACGCATGCGTTCACTTCTGCGCGTGAGCTCGTCAGGACGGGGGGTATTAAAAAAAAAAAAACTTTTTTTTTTACTTATTTTACATGAATTTATTTTTACACGGTTTAAAAAAAAAATTGTGTCACTTTTATTCCTATTACAAGGCATGTAAACATGCCTTGTAATAGAAAAAAGTATGACAGGACCTCTTAAATATGAGATCTGGGGTCAAAAAGACCTCAGATCTCATATTTACACTAAAATGCAATTAAAAAAAAAAAAAAAAAGTCATTTAAAAAAAATGACATTGAAAAAAATGTGCCTTTAAGACGTATGGGCGGAAGTGACGTTTTGATGTCCCTTCCCCCCTGCAGTGTCATGGAGACGAGCGGGCACCATCTTCCCCTCACTCGTCTCCAGGCACAACAAGGGGACAGACGCGATTGCCTCCAAGGGGCCTTTCCCACCAACGATAAAAGTGATCTCACGGCGAATCCGCCGCAGAGACCACTTTTATCTGAAAGCCGACCGCCGCACGAAAACGGGGTTATGGCAGCTAGCATAACAACGATATCCGCCGCCAAACTTAGGACGTACATCGGCGCACGGCGGTCAGCAAGTGGTTAACAACCCGAGGACTGTACAGTACGTCTCCCTCCTCTCTGCACTCAACTTTGCAGCACACTCACTTGTAGAGAGAGCAGCAATAAGTGCCGATTGTCTTCTGTATGCAAACTATCTGCCTGACTCTGAGACTTAGGCTGGCCATAGACTATTCGAATCTGGGCCAGTTCAGTGGGAACCGGCCGATGTTTGAATCGAACGATCAAACGATTTGATTGAACGATCAACTTGGGTACAATCAGCCTGCTGGCTTCACCTGCGATTATCGCTAGCGGCTGCTATAGCCACTAGCAATTATCACTGTCTTCTAGCGGCGAGGACGCCTTACCCTGCCCACCCACATCGGGGAGAAGAACATTGTTCAGCAAGAGGGATTTCCCTGTCAGCACTGTCTGTGTTGATGAGGGAATCGTGAAAATTTCTTTCCTGCAACCCGTTTTTACCAGGATTATAGCGGAAAATATCAGTCATAACCTTGGTATCGTTTTTTTTACAGCCAGCAGCTGGCTTTCTCTTGAAAGCGATCGGCACATGAGCTGCTGGAATGCTTTCAGAAGCGCATGTCGCATATGTAAACTGTGTTCGCACCACACGTGAGATACCGCTGCAAACGTTAGAGCGAGAGCAATAATTCTAACACTAGACCTCCTCTGTAACTCGAAACAGGTAACTTGTAAAGGCATTTAAAACATCACCTACGTAGATTTTTAAGCACTGTAGTTTGTCGCCATTCCACGAGTGTGCGACATGTTGGGTATTTACTCGGCGTAACATATATTAAAAAAATTGGGGTATATATATTGTGTTTTTATTTTTTTTAACCACTTCTGGACCAGCTCACAACGATATACATCGGTACGTTTAAGGAGGATATCGTTATGGCAGCAGCTAGCTGCTATAACCCCAGTATCCTCCTCTTCAGTGAGTGGTCCGGTATGAGATAAAAGTGGTCTCTGCGGCGGATTCACCGCGAGATTACTTTTATCGGCGGCGGAAGAGGGGCTCTCCAGTCCCCTCCGCCGTTTATCGGAGCCGGTGACGGGGGCGATCGGACCTTTCCTATGGCCTGACATGTAGACGATTGAGGGGAAGATGGCCCCCACCCGTCTCCACATAATTGCAGGGCAGAAGCAACGTCAAAACGTCACTTCCGCCCATAGCTCTTAAAAGGGCCTTTTTTTATTGCATTTTAGTCTAAATATGAGATCTGAGGTCTTTTTGACTCCAGATTTCATATTTAAGGGGTCCTGCCATGCTTTTTTCCTATTACAAGGGATGTTTACATTTAAAAAAAAAAAAAAAAAAAAAAAAAGTGTAAAAATAAAAAAAATAAAAGGTAAAATAAGAGGGGGGTTCTAAGTAATTTTCTAGCAAAAAATAAATAAATTTTTTTACTTGTAAACAAATTTCAGAAGGAGGCTCAGTCCTTAAGTGGTTAATTCATTAAAAAAAAAATTTCCCCCAAAAATTTGCGTTTGAAAAACTGCTGTGCAAATACCGTGTGACACAAAAAATTGCAGCGATTGCCATTTATATATATATATATTTTTTTTTTTTTACAGAAAAGTTTATTTATCAAACATAATGCAACAAAAATACAATGGTACACAGTCCATCAATCCACATAGCAATAGTTACAATAGTGAGTGCTTACAGGGGTTCAAAAAAAAAAAAAAAAAAAATTATATATATATATATATATATATATATATATATATATATATATATATATATATATATATATATAAAATGTTAGAATGTTTAGGGGATTATAAGTAATTTTCTAGCAAAAAATAACGATTTAAACTGGTAAACAAAAAGTGCCAGAAAAAGCGCTTGAATACAAAACTTTATATTTCCAAATTTCATATAGTAGTAGTAGTCCTTTATGCATAGTGAAGTTTCCTTGTTAGATTGTCACCAAGAATAAGTAGGTTAAAACACCATTTGATCATTTAAAACGGATAATACAGGTCAATTTAGGCATTTTATATTTTCCTGAACCCTTTGATAGGAGCAGTTAAACAAGCTGCCTGCAGTGTCCTTCAATGGAAACACTGACTGCAGATATGCAGAGTACAAGAAAAGTACGCTGTCTCGCGGTTCCGTCTCTTTCTTCAGTTCCGCTAAGCTTTTGAATCCTTTACATAAAATATTCACATATGAATTACTAACATAAAACTTGCCTGGGTTTGGAAGTAAAAATATCTAGTAACCCAAAATAAAAGATGCACATAATCTATTGCCAATCCAGTGATTTCACCCACAAATCAAAGTCACCAAGTTCAGGGTGAAGCAGATGGAAGTACGGAAATATAAACACAGCAAGCATATATTGTGTAAGGTAAATTACAATATACCAAGCAGAATGAAGAAGGCAAAAAATATGAAAATTTTCCACCACAATCTACTAGGAATGTTGCAATATTACAGAAGCAGGGATGTCAGAAGCCAGCTAATACCACAGTAGTACAATACTGCCGCCCAAGGAAATATATCAACTGCACTACAAAGCTACATAAACGCTGCAACATGTCCCATAGGTGGATTTCTCAGTTCCTGCTGTTAGAAAACAATACAAGGGAATAGTTCAATTTACATAGAGAGATAAGTGAATCCCTCTCAGAGAAGACAAGCATACGGTAAAGATCATACGGCATGTAAAATTCAGTACACAGAAAAATATATATTGAAGGTCAATCAGCAAGTTTCTGGCCCTCAACATCTTCAGATAACAGATATCTACACAGGCATTCAATATGAGAATTTAAGTATTTAACATGACTGCATATAGGAGATCGAAGGGAACAAATTGTTTTGCAAATAATTTGTGTTAAACTGAAAAAAAAAAATAAAAATAAAAAAAAAAGCCAACAGAAGCTCATACAGGAAAAAATGTAAATTTTAAAGACATTAAACAAATTACAGACACACATCTACACAAAAATTATACAGCATCAAAAAAGCTCTATATAAAAATAATAGATAAGAAATATATTAGATCATGTAAAAAAATGAAAAGGAAAAACTAATAGGCTTCAGAAATTTGGGGCTGATCCAGGACATGAACAGGAGGAATGCATTTTATTCTCTGAAACAAACTATGACTCTATTAGCAGAGTCGCCTCTGACAAATTTGTTTGAAGCGCTGTCTTTACACTCTACACTATGCAAAAGCAAAAAGAAAAAGAAGGATGTTATGAGATCACTCATGTGATTGGCTCCTGAGCCAGGCTGTGTGCATCCAAAGACACGCACAATGTGGCTTGGCCCCACCCCCTCCTCGCATGATTTGACTGACAGCAGCAGGAACCAATGAGTATCACTGCTGTCTTTGTTTCATGAGAAGAGGAAGAGGGGAGAGCGCTGCTGCAGAAAAGCACAGCGCTGGATCAAGAGAGGACTCGGGTAAATGTTTAGGGACCTGGGGGACGATACAACTACTGGGACACTTTTTGCTTTAATGCATGAAAAGATTAAAAGGTGTGGAAAAAAAAAAAGAAGTCTTTACAAAAGCAGTTTTCAGATGCTAGAAAGGGCTTTGCTATTTGACACACCAATAGAACATAAGGAGAAATACTTTTTTCACGAAATTACGCTAACCAGAAACATGAAAAAAGCACATTAGCGAAAAGCAATGCTAAAAAAAAAAAAAAAAGTGATACCAGTGTATGTAAAAGTAAAACTATTTTTTACTTTTTAGGTCACATGCACACTGCAGCTCAAAAAAAAAAAAAAAAAAGGTTCTTCAGAAGTTTTTTTTTCTCTGGCTGTTAACTTCCCTCCGTGTTAGCCTGTTAGTCCATGCATTGCACACTAAACTCCCCTCCATGTTAGCCTGTGAAGAAGTAAAAGGACATCTCCCCAATAAATAAAACTGATGTGGTTTAATTATTCCTCTATATGCTATAAAAAAAAAAATCCAGTACGAAAAATGATTTACTAAAGCATTTAGACTGCGCACTTAAAGTGAATGTAAACCCAATGTCATCGTTTCTAAACTACTGCCATAGGGGTATCTATAAGGATATACACGCCTCCTGCATGTATCTTTACCTGTCAAATGTCTCCCCTCTGTCTGTTATTAGACCAGACAAACTGCAGATTCTGTGGGCGGGTCTGTTGTCTGGAGCTCGGTGGGTGGAGTCGTGATGTCAGTAGACTCCCCGCCCACCTCTACACTCCCCTTGTCAATATGCATTTTCTCCTGTGTATTTCTTACACTGAACTTCTGCTATGATCTCTAACATCCAGTGAAAAGACAGGAAAGTAACCACATGACTTCAGCATGACAAATCATGCTGAGGTGTGGAACAGCCAATCCTTGCAGAGCTGCTGAAGAAAGGAGTGGGGGAGGGAATTAAAAAATAATGCATGTCTTAGGCTAGTGCACAAGATATGTAAATCACCTGTCACTCACAGCAAGGGGGAGGATTTGACAAAGTTTTTCTCTGTTTGTCAAGTTTTATCTCACTGAACAATAAAAGAGGATTGCTCAGAGCTGGATTAACTCTTTGTGGCAAGACTGCGCTCAAATGATAGGAAATCTTATACTCTACAGTATGACATCTAAGAAAAAAAACAATTCGGGTTTACATCCACTTTAAAGTGAATTATTACTGAACTTCACAAATAAGAAGCCGTGTTCACAACCAAGCAAAATAAATCTGTTGTTTATATTTTTACTTGCACATGATCGGGTACAGTTCACCTTCTTTACCACCATTCACTCTGCTAAGTGAGCACAACTTTTACTGCTACAGCCCCGGGTTCACAATGCCGCGACTTTGAATACAGCATGACGGCGCGACTTCATTGCGGCTTGCATACGACTTCTAAGTCGCTCCTATTAGAATGGTTCCATTGCCGCTAATGGGGTGTGACTTGTCATGCGACTTTGAACTCTCAAGCCAGAGCAGTGTGAACCACGGCTAAGCAAGTTAACCCCACTGAATATACATTGAACAGGCCATGTAAAAGTTTATCTAAACCAAAATGCAATTTATTGCAGCTTGCTAGTTCTCAATGTGGTAAGTGCATTTGTTTATTTCTTTCAAGCTTCTTTTGCTTTATTTTCACCTATAATTAACAAAATTTCCTGTCCCTGGGTGGCTACATCACTCCAATTCATCTATGGAAGAAGCCATGGTTGTCACCCTGGGCTGCTCTCCTGATACGGACTACAAACATGACATTCTTTTCTGTAGGTGATATGGAAGTGACAAGGACACTGCATTAGGCTGTACACTGGCAGCTTCTAAACTTGAATTTGGGATCTTTTGGCGTTTTTTTTGCCAAAAATCCTAAACTCAAACTTCATAAAAACCTGTGCGTCAGGCTCCATGCACACTGGGTTTAAAAAAAAAAAAAAAAAAAACCTGTTCTCTTTGGAGCAAAACACACTCAAATAGGGCATTTTTTTGTACAAAATTTAGACGAGTTTAGGGGAGTTTCACGTCTTTTCTGCCAGTAAGCTCCAATCAGAAACAAGAATGAGAAGGGTTTTTTTTTTTTTTTTCCTTGCCTGTAAACGTTGATCTCAAAGTATGCCTGTAAACGTCCTAATGTGCATGGACACATAGGATAACACTGAGTTGCTTCTACAGGCCAGTGTGCATGGAGCCTCAATGTACACATCAGCTTTTACCAGAGAGTTTAAGAGCTGCTGCAGGTAGGTGGGGTTCAACCCCCCCCTCTCCTGAACATGGAAGAATCACATTCAGGATAGGAACATTTTGACCGCGTAAAATCACTGCGTGATTTTGCAGCATTTTTGGCAAGAGTTTGCAGCCTTACTGGCAAGAGCAACATTTTTTTTTTTTTTTAGCAAAAATAGAAAATATAAGTCACCACAGTTAAGGTGGTAAGCTGCACTATATTGCACTTTTTCATGGGTTTAATTATCCCCTAATTTCCAACCCTGCTGACAGAAAGCACTGAAAAAGAAAAAAAAAAGAAAAAAAAGAAAAAAGTGCTTGGCTGCACGTTTGCAATATCTATATAACAGAATAGCAAAACGAATGCTCTTGAATGTATGCGCCAGTTTCTACAAGTGTAGTATGTACACTGTGACATCAAACTGAATTGCAAATATTCTTTAGCAGATGGTCTTATATGTTGCTTAGTCAAATTCCAAACAATCTATTTGCTTCTTCTCTAACAGTGTCCCCGGGTCTATAATAAGGCATTGTACAATGATCACAAAAAGTCTGCATTTACTCATGTAGCGGAACACGATAGAAGCCTTTGTAATGCAGCACCATAATCGACAGCTAATAAAAAGTAAATCTCCACAGGCTCTACAAGAACACACTCACTAAACGACTGATCCTACCACTGCGCCAAAAATGCATGAATGTTAGACCTACTCAGGCTAATAAAAGAAAGCAACAGTGAAGTGTGGTAAAAACGCTTCAGCAACTGATTGTCCAAAAGAAAAGGAAAAAAACAAAAAAAAAAAAAAAAAAAAAAACAAGGAGTGTAAAAAGGGGCAGAGTGTATGGGATTTAGTTTGCACAACAGGTTTGCTTTAAGACCAGCCATTCCCATAATACGAAGAACACATCTATATACATAATCTCACAAAGCTAGTTCTCAGGAGATTGGCAAATGCCTCACAAGTAATGCCTTTGTTTCATGCTATTATTCTCACCCATAAGGACCCTTGCTATTAAAAATAGGTACTTCAAAAGGGCTATCTGGCTCCTAGATCTGATTTACTGGCTCATGATCTCTTAATAAATCTGTCTACCCGAGGCAAATCCACATAAAGCCAATTACTCAAACATGAGGATCCTGAAAGATCCAACTCAACAGATGTCTAGGTGACTAAAATCAGCCAAGTAAGTACATAGCCAGCGTACAGAGCCACCGATTTCATAGCCCAGGACTCAATCACACAAATGTCAGAATTATTTGGGTTTTTTTACACCTCAGATCACTGTAATCACCAGGGTGGATAAAGCAATGATTTAAATAAAAAATAAATAAATTGGATATTTTTGATTTAAATCAGATTTTTTGGATCAAATGTATTTTAATAAACTGCTTGTGGAGTAGAAATTTATCTAAAGATAGTTTTCCATTTAAGATAGATTCATAATTTTGTTTCTTTAGCATGAAATGTAGCATGTGGCTGCATATCAGGGGTAGGTAACCCCCCCCCCCCCCCCGGCACTGTTGCCGTAAGCGGCACGCAAAGCCTCTTTTGCCGGCACGCGACTCCCTTCCCATCAGCAGAGCAGCGCAGGGAAGTGTCAGTGAGACACTAATGCATTCCAATTCCAGAATTCCCCACACCGCACCTGCACTGAGGGGGGAGGCACTGTGCCCCCAAATATAGTAAAAGATGGGAAACATTGGTTCTCTAACTTTGCTGTAGCTGCAATCGTCAGCTTCTGTGATGGGGAAAAGATTGGGTGCAGGAGTAGGACTGTCATTGGCCACTGCTAAAGCCAATCACAATCCTGCTAGCCCCGTCCACCATCTGGAGGAAGATGTCTCGCTTGGTTGCCACTACTAATTTCAGAAAGAAGGGATTTCACTGATTGAGAAAAACCACAATCAGGTGACAGTTTGTGGAATTACTGTTGAGTTCCTGGGAGTTTTGTTGAAATTATTCCTAAACTTTTGCGTCACTCACTACTGAACCCCGGCACTCTGTGTCCCTTATTCAGTGCAATGAAAATCACACCCAACTTTTGCTGCGGCGCAGAAACTTTCTCAGCTGCAGGGGCCCAACTTATGATCCTGCACACAGGCCCACTGCTTTCAGAAAATACCCCCGACCTGAGCTCATCATTGCGCATCCATGTCAGATGCTTGTATGCGACATCACATACAAGCACGTGGGCTGGATGCGGGAGGTGGATCAGCAGGGTGAGTGTGCCAGGACAGGAAGATGTGTCTCATCTCTGCTTCCTTTCACACTCTTCATATCACGCATATCATAGGTGAGAGGAGGGTACAGAGGTGGAGCAGATGAGCAGGGGGGTTACAGTGCTGGGGTAGATGTGCAGTGGCGGGGCAGATGAGCAGGGGGGTTACAGTGCTGGGGCAGATGTACAGGGGGGACAGTGATCTGAAGTGTGGAGTTGCAGGAATTGGGGCTGATCTGAGGCGCGAGTGCGCAGGATGTTAAATTTCTCACTACTACTCAAGTAGTTTACAGCATTTACTTTTTTTTTTTTTTTAAATCCTTTTCATGATTGAGTGTGTGAAGTTGACATTTTTTTCGGCACGCTCAATTTCTTTGAAAACATTTTTTGGCACACTGTGCTCAAAAGGTTGCCTACCCCTGCTGTATATTCTGCAAGATTTACATTTTTGATAAACTCACTCAATGAATCCAAGCTCTGCAAGCTGAGATAACATGCACTGCATTGATGCATTCACACAATTTCACAGTAACCATGAGACACGGTAAAACAAAGTTCAGGAATATTCGTTTAATCCATTGTTTTGCAAATCTATGTACACTACAAACTGTATGATTGAATCGGTTCTGATATCGCTGTTTTACTAACCAGACCTTTTTTTTTATTCTGAACAGGAAACCTTAATTTTGTTTGCAAATATTAAAGATTCTAACTACAAGCAAGAATAAGTCCTTACGATTAAAGAGCACCTGTCATTTCAGATCCATCATGGCAGCGCCCGTTAGCGGGCATCCACTCACCTGCTGCCGCCACGTCCCTCACCTTGTTGGGTCACTGCCACATCACCAGTCCCAATAAAGTGAATGGGACTGTCGGTGAGTCAACAGCAGGTCAGAGGAGGAGCCTCTGCGGAACAGAGATGACAGCTGCTCTTTAAAAATTATGATTCGTACTTGTGCCACGGGGACACGCCGTCTCTGTCTGGGGTTCTCGGCTGTTGATTGGATAGATTGATCGAAGCGCAGCCATTGGCTCCCACTGCTGTCAATCAAATCCAATGACGCGGCCGCCGGGAGGTGGGGACGAGTCCAGCATTCGGTGTCTATGGACGCCAAATTCTGGACTCGGGAGCACGCCCGCAAGGTAACCCCCCGAGACAGCACTTCTCTCAGAGGGTTATCTGATGTGGGGAGGAGCCGAGAGAGCCGCCGAGGGACCCCAGAAGACTAGGTTCGGGGAGGCAAGTATGATATGTTTAAAAAAAACAAAAAAAAAAACAAAAAAAAAATTACCTTCAGTGTGACTTTAAATTGAGTCGATTTAAATCAAATCCACCCTGGTAATCACGCACACATTTTGCAGTGCGATTTTAATTTGTGCTTTCTGTTGCTTTGCATAAAAGCAAAAAAAGTGTGACAAAAAGCTGTCTAACAATTTAAAACACATCAGTAAATAAGTACACTTTTTTTTCCCAATAAAACACACTTTTCCTCACACTACAGAGCAAATTTATTCAAACCAGAGAAAAAAATTTACACAAAATTAGATTTGTTGTTCAAAGCAAGTTATATATAAAATAATTTCACATTAACATGTCTTTCAGTACTAATCCTCGAGAAAAAGCACAGCGCTTAACATGGAAAAAAGAAATAAGAAAACATAACCTGCTACAAAGACAAGTTGTCACCTTTGAGATCTCCAACATGCATACACAGGCACAGCCTGTTACCAAATTAATGTAACACTGACATACAACTTATCAGCAACACCCTAACTGCTGCAATACAAAAAAACAACATAACTGTCCTCTGTCTAGAAGGTCATAAAACTGAATTCAAAGGAACATAAACATTAGGAGACCCAGGACAAGTGAATCTCCCTTTAATTCTGCAGAGAGAGAAGACGCTGCTAAACAATGGTAAAGTAGATTAACAAGCAGATGAAATAAAAGCTGTCACCTCTCCACATTTTCCTATTTTATTAAACAAAACAAAGCGATTTATTTATGGCACCACTACGCTGCTAAGTATTTTCCAGTGGGAGAAGAAACATTTCCTCAAGGTGACAAGACTTTATTATTTTTTGCTGCTTATACTGGTTGTCTTCATTTTCTTTTAATTAAGTATATTTTTATTGACATTTTTTCATTAATATAAAGAAAAAGAAAATATACGAATATGGCAGTTTTCACACAATACAAGTATTCTAAAGATATTAGCACAACTCTCATGAAATGGAATATAAATAATCATTCTGGATAATTAAATCTTTATTGTTTTAACAAAGCTCCCAGAGAAACAAAAACAGACATACATAAAACCCATGTCCTTGTCAATTCCTGCATCTAGAGAAGAATGCAATGAAACAGCCTTTTGATCTTATATAGTCTTCTAGCAGCTCATGTGCACACACCTAATACAACAGGAGGAATCGTGTTCAGAACTATACCTAATAATTCCTTCACAATATACGGCCAGACTCTGAGGAATTCTTCCTTCTGATCATATTATTGCAAAAAACAATCAATCAATCAGTTATCAGCAATAGGTGGCTAGTGTCCCATATCGCCAACCAAGGATCCCATCATTTTTTGAATTTACGTGGACAACCTATCTCCATTTAACAAATGTGGGTGGATGTGCAGGCAATCATTCTTGTACTATATAAGCTTGCATTATTATTAAACAGGATTTTTATATGCGCAACATGAGGGCAGCCAGTACACTATCAATACAGGAGGAATCAGAGGGCCCTGCTAGTTAGAGCCTTGCATGACATAAAAAGGAATCTGATCACTGGGGTAAATACCCCTGGGTGGGATAGACGAGTCTTCATCCAGGGAACCAAGTAAAAACACAAGTGGATTCGGCGGGATTTTTAGGGATGCACCAAAATTTCAGCAGCCGATAATGGTGTTATTTGCAGATAGAGAAAAAGAGCAGATAATGTCCCCGAAAATGCACGCGATTTTATCACAATTTTGCTGCCATTTTACTGTATGTATGGCGGTTTTCATAGGTCATACGACTCACAAACCGCACCAAAAATGTAACATGGGTGTGTTATTGATGCGCTTTTGCTGCATTTTCAATGCATTTAAAGTGGATGTAAACCAGATTCATGAAATTTGAGCTGGCCACATATATATGCAGTGTTTTTGCATCTCTCTTCAGGCCCTTTTCACACTTATACGACTTGTCCCACGATTTTGTACTGCAAAATCGTATGACAAGTCATTCTCCATGATTTTCAATGACTACCATTCATACTGGCATGACTTTAAGTCGTGCCGATTTCAAAGTAGTCCCTGCACTACTTTGGTCCAACTTCCATGCGAGTTGATGTCCATAGACCTCAATGTTAAACCCTCAAGTAGCATGCAAATCGTACCTGAATAATATAGACACAATTTCAGTACGATTTTGTAAGCACAAGCTGAGAATGGTTAATGCCAAAATTGTGGCAAAGTCATACAAAGTAGTACTGCTCCCAAATCGCGGTAAAATCCCGCAACTTTGAAGTCGCACAAGTGTGAAAGGGGCCTTATCCTACTCCTTTCCTCTGTTATCAGCCATCAACTTTTGATAAGCTCTCCGAGGCGTGTCGGAGGAGGTTGCTATAGATTAGTAAATTGCTAAAATATACACAGGCAACCTCTGCATGTGTGGGGAGGGGGTGTGCCTTTTCTCCAATCAGCTCTCACAGTGTCTAGCAATGATCTCCACCTACAGGGGAACCAGGAAGTCAAAATGCTAAGGCCCCTTTCACACGGGTATCTGTTCTGCCGCTGTTAAAAGCGTGCTTTGTTATTTTGAACAGTCCTGGCACAGCGTTCACTTGTAGTTGTACATTGCGATTAGCTGCGTTTACGTGCATTTACATGCGGCTGCGTTTAGCTGCGTTGGAACATTCTTGCCATTTTTGATGTGCTTCTTGTTTTTCTTTCCTTGTTGCCACTGCTATCCGCAGGTGAAATCGTACACTGCGATTACCTGCAGTTACGTGTAGATAGCTGCAATAAAACGTTCCTGGATGCAGTCAAATTTATTTTTTCTAACCGCACCAAACCCCATGTAATGAAACCGTTGCTAAATGCAGTGTGTGAATGGGGCCATAGGAAAGCATTGTCTGAGTTTAGCTGCGGTAGATAACTTGATCTATCCGCAGCTAAAAGCTGAATTCTATCCACCCGTGTGAAAGGGGCCTAACAGAACGTGCGCTTTCTAAACAGTATATCAAGGTGAAGACTGAAGATATACATGTAAAATCTATATAGAGAGAGATTTGTTTCATCCCTGTGTATCATCTGAGGCTGTTCACTTCACTGTGTATATGGAAGGTTTACATCCACTTTAAAAACGGGGAGGTGCATTTCTGGTGCAATAAGAAAGTGAAATTCTTTTTTCACCTACATTTAGCCAAATCGCAAAGGGTTTCAATTGTGCTATGGCAACAAAATTCTATAGGATACTAGAGAAAGAAATCCATTGGTTAGGTGGAAAAAAAAGCAAGTAAAAAAAATGAAGACAACTTTTAAGGTATTTCATCTTATAATCGCTAGAGGTGCACCGAATGGAAACTTTGGTGTCGAGACCAAAAATGCAGGATGCACTTGGCCGAAAATAAAAATGACAGTTTAAAAAATACATTTTATATATTATTATTATACAGGATTTATACAGCGCCAACAGTTTACGCAGCGCTTTACAATATAAAAGGGAGACAATACAGTTATAATACAATAAAATACAAGAGGATTAAGAGGGCCCTGCTCAGAAAAAATACATATATATATATATATATATATCTATCTCCGTATTTATCGGCATATAACACGCACTTTCGTGTTATAGGCCGATCCCCGCCAATTTTGTTCTGATCGAAGCGATCGCGGCTATTGCCGCGATCACTGCCGACATACACAGCCGTGTGTAAATTCAAATATGGCGCCGAGACTGCAGGGACTCGTCGGAGCCGAGATACACATACCCGAGTATCTTCGGCTTTTCTCGGCGCCGCTCACAATCACGCCCAGTCCCGCCATTGGACCTGTGTTATGTCCATCATAGGGCGGGACTGGGCGTGACTGTGAGCAGCGCCAAAAAAAGCCGAGGATACTCGGGTATGTGTATCTCGGCACTGACGAGTCCCTGCAGTCTCGGCGCCATATTTGAATTTACACACAGCTGTGTATGTCAGCGGCAATCACGCAAGGCTGCACTGGGGCAAGGCTGCACTGGGGCAAGGCTGCACTGGGGCAAGGCTGCACTGGGGCAAGGCTGCACTGGGGCAAGGCTGCACTGGGGCAAGGCTGCACTGGGGCAAGGCTGCACTGGGGCAAGGCTGCACTGGGGCAAGGCTGCACTGGGGCAAGGCTGCACTGGGGCAAGGCTGCACTGGGGCAAGGCTGCACTGGGGCAAGGCTGCACTGGGGCAAGGCTGCACTGGGGCAAGGCTGCACTGGGGCAAGGCTGCACTGGGGCAAGGCTGCACTGGGGCAAGGCTGCACTGGGGCAAGGCTGCACTGACATGGCTGCACTGGGGCAAAGCTGCACTGACATGGCTGCACTGGGGCAAAGCTGCACTGACATGGCTGCACTGGGGCAAAGCTGCACTGACATGGCTGCACTGGGGCAAAGCTGCACTGACATGGCTGCACTGGGGCAAAGCTGCACTGACATGGCTGCACTGGGGCAAAGCTGCACTGACATGGCTGCACTGGGGCAAAGCTGCACTGACATGGCTGCACTGGGGCAAAGCTGCACTGACATGGCTGCACTGGGGCAAAGCTGCACTGACATGGCTGCACTGGGGCAAAGCTGCACTGACATGGCTGCACTGGGGCAAAGCTGCACTGACATGGCTGCACTGGGGCAAAGCTGCACTGACATGGCTGCACTGGGGCAAAGCTGCACTGACATGGCTGCACTGGGGCAAAGCTGCACTGACATGGCTGCACTGGGGCAAAGCTGCACTGACATGGCTGCACTGGGGCAAAGCTGCACTGACATGGCTGCACTGGGGCAAAGCTGCACTGACATGGCTGCACTGGGGCAAAGCTGCACTGACATGGCTGCACTGGGGCAAAGCTGCACTGACATGGCTGCACTGGGGCAAAGCTGCACTGACAAGGCTGCACTGGGGCAAAGCTGCACTGACATGGCTGCACTGGGGCAAAGCTGCACTGACAAGGCTGCAGATGGACACCGATAACGCTGCACTGATGGGCATTTTAATGTAAGTTTATCTTCCTTAAACTTTACTCCTAAAAGTTTTTTCCTTAAAATTCCCTCCTAAACTTGGGGTGCGTGTTATATGCCGGCGCGTGTTATACGCCGATGAATACGGTATATATTTGACTTTTTATTATCATGAATTTAAACTAATAAGAATTTGTCTGCCATTATCTGTCCCTTTAGCGTAAGAAAAGCTCAAGAAAAATGCATCCTTTAAATTCTATGTATGTCTTCACACTGGTCCGTTGCACTTCTGTTGTGGTGTTAAAAATCTTGCTTCTGCATTTTTTGGCAAGTCAAAAAAAATGCACCAAAAATACACACCTCCTCACTGAAATGCATTGAAAGTGCAGCAAGAACGCATCAATAACGCACCCATGTTATGTTTTTGATGCAGTTTGAGTCACAACCTATGAAAAACACCTCCTAAGCATGGTAAAAGCACAGCAAAATCGTGTGCGTTTTTTGCCCCATTATCAGCACCTTTTTCTCGATCAGCAAAATTTCGAAAACACTATGATCAGTCACCGAAATTTCGGTGCATCTATAATATGTAGTACTTGGAAATCAAAAATTAACCAAAGGAATAAGCACAGACGCAGCAGCAAAGCATGCTGGGAATCAAGGAAGATGTTGAAAGAGATGGCTAGCAGACAGACAGAACTGACAACCTGAAAGGAGATTTTTAAAGTAACTTTTATTGAATTGTAAAAAACAATTGTTAATATTACAGTGCTGATGTTGTAAAATTAAAATGCATGCTGTGACTATAGGTCTTCTATAAGTCTGCTCAAACAAATGTACATTCAAATAGACAATGTAAGCTCTGGAAGAGGAACATAATGTGTCCATACACAAGTTCCTATGGCAGGCCATATTCTGTTTGCTCCCACCTGTAACTACTGGTATCCTACCAATCCACCATTATCCACTACAAGATCCCCCCAAAAATAAAGCTAAGCACATCTCCTGGAACAAGACAGCACCAGACTGATAACTCAGGTTAACAAATAAAAAAAAAAAAAAAAGTTAACCAGAATTTTACAATATTTTTTATTTTTAGTCATCACTAATGAATACTAAACTTAGCGGCAACAATTTACGCAGCGCTTAAACAGTGGTATTGTCACTATACAAGAGCCAAAATGGTTTTAATCTGCTAGAGCAAAGCTAAACTGGCAAGTGAACAGCAGTGACACACCAAACAGATGCTGTAGAGAAGCAACTGAATGAAACAGAGTATTGAAAACATCATGACCATAAAAATGATTAGTTGCATAGAAATGACATCACATGTCAAGATGAGACAAAAGAACAAAAGAAACTATTGCCACACCTTCATATGTTCAGGACAATATGATTTGCAAACACCAGGTTCCATCTCAATAGTTGATTGCATTCTTGCCTTTTAATAAAAACATCATATAAAAATCATGTTGATTGCCATGGAAAATATATTCTGAACTGTAATAAGCAATAAAAATGCAACCTATTTTGTGGCTCAGACATGAAAACATTGGGGTACGCAGATGCAACAGCCAGTATGATAGAGGAAGGTCCTGAAAAACTGCAAATTGTGGCATTCACGACAGTGGATTGTGCTGTATGCATCAATTACTTTCTGTGAGACTCTACCGCTGCCTTCCTTCTCTATTGCTCATGAAAGTAAAGTTAGAAAAAAAAAAATAGATTCAGTACACCTATCCAATACATGCACATTTCCCCATTTGTCAACTTAAAATGCTACAATAATACTTTTAGATTGCCAAAAATCCAGCGAGCTTGTGCTGCACTGCAATCCAAAACAAAATTAACTTTTGACGTTTTGTTTACTACAAAACATCTCCCATCTGTTTAAAAAAAAAAAAAAAAAAAAGGATAGCGTGAGATATTCTGTAAATCCCAACACCTACTGTCCTAGGGTGACAACCCTGCTCCTTGATGAATGAGTGAGCGTTGTCACCCTAGGACAGGAAGTGCTCTACAGAAAGCATCACCAAGTGAAAAAAAGAAAGTCTTAAAAGCAGAACTAATGCAGCCACCAGTAAGTTACAGTTATTTAGAAACCCTTTAAAGAGTCAGGTGAATAGAAGTTCCCACTGACAACAGAAAACAGCTTCAAAAAATGTTTGATGCCCATCGATCGCATCAAACTATTTTTTTTTTTTCTTCCCAGCTTTGATGTACACAAGTGTCTTATTGCCAGGAATTTGATAACTGCTGACAAAACCTATGACTTTTATACTCTAACACACAGTGAAGCAAAGACATAAAACACTAAATACATAACACACAAAGAAAGGAAATGTAAAATGTTTACACATTGTCCCTATATCAATATGTAAGAGTGCAACATTTCTGCCCGGTTATTTTTATACATGATAATCTGGAAAGCATCAAAACATTTACACCAATTTAGCGAGCACAACAATCCAGCTCAGGAGATCTTTCTTTCCTTCAAATGAATGTATAATTACAACATTGTCCAGCCATCAAGTAATACAATTCTTTATATGAGGGATTAGCTTCTATTCAGAACATAGGAACTAAGACACTTATTGCAAGCAGAGAATAGGGCTTTTTTCACACTTGTGAGACCAAGTCGCATGACGTGAAATTCAATGCATTTCTGAGAGCTGTTCCTACTGATACTACAGAAGTAGCTGCAACTTTAGAAAAGGTTCCTGCGCTACCCTGGTCCGACCTTTGATGCAAACAATGTAAAGTCAGATCAAAGTTGCTCCAAAGTCGCACTGGAAATCAAACAACTTTGAAGACGCGCTAATAACAAAAAAAGCCTCAAGATAAACAAGATGAAACATACTGTGCACTTTCATTTTTTTCCACTGGCATTCTCTTGAAAACGTTCCTAGCTGCTCATGAGCCGCCGGTGTTTCTCGGGCAGTTTCCGCCAGCTCACCTGAGAAACGATCCGACGGTGCCGCCGCCTGGTCAGAGGCAATCAAAGAGTAAATCCACTTTGATCGCCTCTATGGCCTTAGAGGACCGGAGCAACGTCATGATGTCACTTTCGGTCAAGGATGGAAGTAAACAATTTTTTTTTTTTAAAGCCAAAGATAAAAAAAAAAAAAATAATGTTTTTGTTTTTAAAGTGGTTGTAAACCCTCCACTACAACTTATTCTCTTTTATCTATATAGCACAGGCAGCTAATCACTGCCTGTGAAAGTGCACTTACTGTTTTAGTTTCCATAGTAATCGTCCTGCAATGTTCAGTGACGTCAGCCGCGATTGCGCACTAGGTACATTATTTACTGGCACACTATATGTGCAGTTTCTGTCTTCTCTGCATGCCGGGTCATTAGCATTCACTATCATCCTCTCAGAACGGCACAGAGGGAAGTCTCGCGATGCTCCCCCCCCCCCCCCCCTTCGATTTGCCTTCAGCTATGGGTTTGCTCTTTAGCCGTAGTAACGGCAATCCAGATAGAGGCTTGGTTCCGACGCTACGGCGCATGCGCAAGATTTGTAAAGGCAATCATAGTAAGGCAGGAAATGACGTCCTGAATTGATTCAAGAAACAGCAGGAGAAATGGCACGGCCAATACCCGGAAGAGAAGAGAATATAAATATGATTTTAAAAAAAGGTATTTCCTAACCTCGTTTTTGGCCGATTTATAAGTGTTTTCATTTGCAATACCTAGCAGTATATATAAATTGAAAAAAAAAAAAAAAAAAAAAAAAAAGAAAGAAAAATCGTCCAGGATTTACTTCCTCTTTAAAGGGAAAGAAGAGATTTGGGGTCTTTGTGATCCCAGATCTCTTCATCAAGATGACCTGTCATCCTTTTTTTTATTATTACAAGGGATGTTTACCATCCTTATAGGAATAAAAGTGATCAAAAAAAATAATTTAGGGGACAATGTAAAAACAAAATATAGGAAAACAATTTAACGCACCCCATCCCTCCGTGCTCATGCGGAGAAGCAAACGCATACGTAGGTCGCGTCCGCATATGTAAACGATGTTCAAACCACACGTGAGGCATTAACCTGAACATTAGAGTGAGCAATAATTCTAGCACTAGACCTCCTCTAAACAGGTAACCTGAAAAGGTGTTTATTACGTAACCTTTGGAGATTATTTTCTGTACCACAGTTTGTCGCCATTCAACAAGCGACGCAGTGCCACATCGCAAAAAGTGCTCTGGTCTTTTACCAGCCAAATGTTCCAGGGCTTAAGTGGTTAAATAAAAAAAAAAAAAATAAATAAAAATTGGATTAATATTTATCCACCCTGCTTCAGTGTATCATTACTTTTTTCTTTTTACTTTCAATAAACTTTATTTATATCCCATACAGGACAAAAAGTCCCCTATGCAGTATACACTGATCAGCCATAACATTATGACCACTTACAGGCTCTTAATTTGTCACCTGCCTTCCGCTGAAGCAAATGAAGCACATAAGGTACTGTATTAGATTCTTCCCTGGCACATAGAAAACAATCAGAAAGGCTGTACAGCCACCGGATCACTTTCATTAGAAAGCTGACAGTTGGCTTGTGGAGTGAAAAATCACCTGCTGCCCCCAACTTAAGACATATGGTGGTGGAAGTAAAAGGGTTAAAGAATAACTCATGTAAACAGATCTATATTTTTCACTTTTCTGCCTACTGTGAAGTAGTCTGTCCTTCCTTTAACATCCCTCTCTAAACCCATAACTTAAAAATAGAAAGGAAAAAAGGTCTCAAGCATCCATGCTACTTTTTACTGGCAGGTGGGAAGAGTCAGGTGAAACCCGCACATCATTGTGCCCACAACAACAGAGATTACATTTTGCAGACATCAAGCATACCTAAGTTAAAATATACACAGCTCTGCCTAAATGTGAGCAGTACAAAGCAGGACACCAGATGCTGTGTGTGTGTTATGTGCGTTTGCAATTCAGATCACACTGCACAGTAGGGGGGCTTGCTGTCATTTATGGCACAAATTAAATGCTTGCCAAAGCGTTTTAAATGTGCCATTTTGAAAGCATTTTCTTGTGAATATTTAACACCTGTGACCGCCCCCAGTGGCTACAGCACAGAAACATCAGATCCCAGATGTGGGTCAGACACCCAGGGCACTGATGGCAGGATAAGTCTGCCTTCAATTTGCTCTCTGCCACCATATCCACAGCAGTCCAAAGTAGAAACTAAAGCCTCGTACACACGCTTTGATTTTTGGACGATGGAACGTCCATTGTTTTTTTTTTTGGTGGCATGCTAGTCTCAAGTCGAATGTGAAGAGGTTACTCACAATACGGACATTTTCAGATGACAGTATACAAAGTCAGAAGTGATGTAATGTGCTGAATAGTTTTGTATCTATTCTTTCGTTTCTGAGCGTGCGTAGTCTTGCTCTTGCGATTTTTTTCGCACAAAAACCGTACTAATGAAACGAAAATCAGACGTTGAGTTCACATCCGACAAAAAAATGTTATAGTCTGCAGATCCAGCTTTTGTCTGACGAAAAAGCAAAATCAGCTGTCGAGAGCCCCGTACTAACGATCAGACAGCTCGTCGTACAAATTTTTCCATCTGTTTTTCGTATCGTGTGTACGTGCCTTAAGAGGCAGAATCACGAGAGGCCATCAGTCCATGCTCACCAATGGTATGCACTATACCACTGGCAGTGGAGATATTTTATCATTCCAGGAACCTGTTATTTCTACAGAGACATTTATAAAGTTAAGGTCTTCACAGTAATGGCTGCCTCACTGAACGGACCACAGCTAGAGACAAATATAGGAGTTTTCTGCCCCAGTGGTCTGTTCTTAGCAACATGGGTGAGACTATAGGGAGCAGTGATCAGCTGGCACGACTCTTTCGGGAAAATTGAAAGGTTGCCCCCACTCGTGAATGTCACACCAGTGGAGACAACAAGCCCTAAGGCTCTAGCCTGAGCTCTCCTTCCATACTTCCTGCTGTTTCTGTATGAACAGATAATACAGCACATATTACCTAATAAGCAGGAAGGGTAAAAATCAATGATTTAAAAAAAAAAAAAAATTCTGATTTTTTTTTTTTTTTTTTAATTTAAAAATCAGATTTTTTGGATTATCAAATTTATTTGAATATAATGGTTTTGGAGTAAAAATCTATGTAAAGATAGTTCTCTATTTACGATACATTAATCATTCAGTTTATTCAGCATGAAATGGAGATTAGTTATGTAGCATGAGGCTGTATATTCTGCAATATTTACATTATTGGTAAACTCTTTCAATGAATCCAAGCTCTGCAAGCAGAGATAACATGCACTGCATTGATGCATTCACACAATTTTCCAGTAACCATGAGATAAAACAAAGTTCAGGAATATTCCTTTATCTCATTGTTTTGCAAATCTATCATATGTACACAACAAACTGTATGATTGAATCGGTTCTGCTATCACCATTTTACTAATCTGACAGCTTATTATTCTAAATAGGAAACCTTCATTTTGTTTGCAAATATTAAAGATTCTAACTACCAGCAAAAAGGAGTCCTAACATTTAAAGAGCACCTGTCATTTCAGATCCATCATGGCAGCGCCTGTTAGCGGGCATCCACTCACCTTGTTGTGTCACCTCTGCCTCACCAACCGTCCCATTAAAGTGAATGAGACTGTCGGTGAGTCAACAGCGGGTCAAAGGAGGAGCCACTGTGGAACAGAGATATCAGTTGCTCTTTAAAAAATTATGAATTAAATCGAGTTGATTTAAATCAAATCCACCCTAATTAGTAATACAGCAAGTCAGTCGTTCTCACTGAGAAACACTGAATTCACACACACAGAGCAACACAACTTCTTACAGTACACTGTCAGCTGCAGAGGAGTTCCTAAGCTCAGCACTTCATTGGGCACAGGAAGAGGGGGGGGGAGATCTCTGCAGATAACCTTTTATCATTCACTTTAAGGTGCTGATAAATGTGTTTGTATTTGGGATCACACTGCATGCCGAGAGAAGACAATGACCTGGCAGGAGGGATCCCTGCATTAACACTGTGTGTTGATGGGGGAATGGAGCGAACCACGGGTTGCAGGAAAGAAATTTGCTCAGTTTATGGCCAACCGCAGGCAGCCCATACATTATGTTTTTTTTTTTTTCCCCCATCCACACATTCAAGGTGGATGGGGGAAATCACTTGCACTAATGGCTAGTACACACAATGAGAAAATCGGAGGGAAAATACCCCTTTTGGAGCGATCGTCCAATAAGAGCCTATCACGACAGTTCATGCAAAATTATCTGAATCTGAAGGGACAAGCACGAAAATGTTTCTTGCATGATACCAGAACAAAGGATTTTTGTGTAATTTGTATGAAGAAAAAAAAAATTGGGTAACCAAGACCTCACATGCTCTGAGATTACAACACACTCCAAAGTTGTATTCTTTTGTATGAGAACTCTAGTAACCTATTGGTTTTCTAACCAGCATGCAGAAAAAAAAAAAAAAATCATCATTCGTCCAATAATTTTATCGTATGTACCAGGCATTAGTTATGGTATTCTGAAAGCGGGGAACTTCCATCAGAATACACTGATCAGCATTGTCGTCTACAGCCAGTGGCACTGATCTTGCGGAAATTTTCCAACAGGCTGGCTGTGCTAAAGTCAATCAGTAGATCGAATTCTGTACAAGCAGCCTGCACACATTCATGGATTGAAGTTTGGCCGGTCCATGCTGAATTGGCCAAATTTTGATCCATGTATGGCTGGCTTAAAATGATATTAAAAGGCAATGTATTATTTTTTTTTAAACAAACATGTCTATACTTACCTGCTCTGCAATGGTTTTGTACAGAGCAGCCCCGATCCTCCTCCTCAGGTCTCCCCTGCCGGTGCTCCTGGTCCCTCCCTCCTGCAAAGTACCCCCAGAGCAAGTATCTTGCAACGGGGGCACCCCCCAAGCAGGCTCTCCCCCTCTCTCTTCATTGGCTTACTGGCTGTGACTGAAAGCAGCGAAAGCCAATGGCTCCTGCTGCTGTCTCAGCCAATGAGGACGGAGAGTCCCTGGAGAGCCGAGGCTCTCGTACACATTGTTGGATCGGGATGGGGCTCAGGTAAGAATTGTGGAGGGGGGCTGCTGCCCAGAGGTTTTTACCTTCATGCATAGGATGCATTTGATGGTAGAAAGAAAACTTGAGCCTTTAGAACTATTTTAAAATACCAACTGCTGCAGATGAATTTCTCGGGTTGGGATTCAGTGAGAACAGGCAGTCCCAGCAGCTAACCCTTTCTCTCCTGATGAAAATGTTTTTTTTATGGAAGTTTTGTGCTCCACACAGGACAAAGCCTGTTGAATTAGCTGAAATTCAATTCTCATCTGAACAGTGACTGCATCCTATCAGATGCACTGTTCAGGTATTCACATAGCCACGAGTGCTGCGGCTGCCTGAATACATTAGCCTGCAATGGAGATTCCTCCATCCACGCTTTTAACATAGAGCCACAGACTAAACTGTGCCTACTGTATTGGTGACAACCATTGCAGAAGGGATTTCCCCACACTTTGGTGAGATTGCCACTCATTTTTCCAAAGCGTCTCCATGGGTTTTAACCATGCACAACTAAAACAGATTAAAAAAAAAATAAATAAATAAAATACTTTTGGCTTTTTATCCAAGAAAAAAAAAAATACCCTCCCCTATTACCCATTCTTTTTTTTAAATACCTTGTGTGCTTCTACACTGTTTCCAGATACAGGAGTGCCCATGCCTGCTCTCTTGCCCTTTTTGTAAACATTATCACTGTAAACTCCTCTTCTGAATCCTGACAGGACCACCCGCAAAATAACCAACAAAAAGTGTCCACATCATGCAGCCAATGACAAGGAGACCCAGCCCTCCTTATACACGGAAGATAGAACTCGGGCCCGAAATATCATGTAACCACAGATTTAAAGTGGATGTAAACCCGAAATTTTTTTTTTTATATATCATACTGTAGAGTATAAGATTTCCTATCATTTGAGCTCAGTCTTGCCACACAGAGTTAATCCATCTCTGAGCAATCCTCTTTTATTGTTCAGTGAGAAAAATCTTGACAAACAGAGAAAAACTTTGTCAAATCCTCCCCATTGCTGTGAGTGACAGCCTAACACACAGGCATTATTTTTTTAATTCCCTCCCCCACTCCTTTCTTCAGCAGCTCTGCAAGGATTGGATGTTCCACACCTCAGCATGATTTGGCATGCTGAAGTCATGTGGTTACTTTCCTGTCTTTTCACTGGATGTTAGAGATCATAGCAGAAGTTCAGTGTAAGAAATACACAGGAGAAAATGCATATTGACAAGGGGAGTGTAGAGGTGGGCGGGGAGTCTACTGACATCACGACTCCACCCACCGAGCTCCAGACAACAGACCCGCCCACAGAATCTGCAGTTTTTCGGGTCTAATAACAGACAGAGGGGAGACATTTGACAGGTAAAGATACATGCAGGAGGCGTGTATATCCTTATAGATAACCCCCTATGGCAGTAGTTTAGAAAGGATGACATTGGGTTTACATCCACTTTAAGCAAAAAGGGCATTTTTTATGAGGCTGTTCTGACAAAATGAGCAACCTGGCAGAACGTACAACCCGCGTCACTTGCTGTGACGTGGAATCAGCTGGCTAACGTCAGTACACGGAGAAATTTGCCTGACAAAAATGCTCGACCGACTACTGCGCATGCGCACGGCCATCTTGATCCATCTTGCACTCAACCTCAGCACACCTACTGTAAGCAGGCGGGGCAGCGGACATGTTGCTACACCAAACGCCGTTTTGAATTAGCAAACTACTTTCAGCAAGCGAGTGAGCTTATCTGTGGATAAGCTCACTCGCTTGCTGAAATTCGTTTGCTAATTAAAAACAGGATTTGGAGTAGCAACATGTCCGCTGCCCCGCCTGCTTACAGTAGGTGTGCTGAGGTTGAGTGCAAGATGGATCAAGATGGCCGTGCGCATGCGCAGTAGTCGGTCGAGCATTTTTGTCAGGCAAATTTCTCCGTGTACTGACGTTAGCCAGCTGTGCACATTGAGTGTAAGGAGTAGCAAGATGGCCTTAAAAACTTAAATTTCATAAGTCTTAGTTGATTTCCGCTGAACGCATACGCAGTAGTCGGTCAAGCATTTTTTCAGACAAATTCCTTTGACGTCAGCCAGTGAAGGGATGTATGATGCTTCGCGCCTGTGCAGTGCACGCGGTTTGGCGCCCCAGCTGATTCCACATCACAGGAAGTGACGCGGGTTTTACATTCTGCCAGCTTGCTCATTCTGTCAGAACAGGCCAATCTGTTAAAGTGCAACTTTAGTCAGAGAATTAAGTCCTGTTAGATTACTTCAGGCTGACCCCCTTTTGCAGGTATATCTATGCATGTACATTATAAATAAGTGCCTATACAGTTTAGCCAGTCTAAAAGTGGTTCTAAAGCCACTGTGCGATATTGCTACAATCCACTGTCTTACATTAGATAGGGGGGGGGGGGGGGGGGGCAGGCGACACGCAGTGGGGATGGGGGTGCTTTAATTTTCCTTTTTAGTTATTTATTTTTACACCGTTGCTTTAAAGTGATTATATTTAGCGGAAGAACTGGCTGATTGATAGGGACTCCTGATGGGATGGGAGATCCTGGGAAAGCCGTGGAAGGCTGCTTGTAAAATCAATCCACCGGCTAGTTAGCTGCTGTGTTGCTTTTACAAGAGAGCCAACTGTCGGTTCTAAAAAAAAAAAAAATATGAAATCCATTGATGACTCACCCTGCTCTGCACATGCTCAGTTTCTCTCTATATTTAGGTAACGTGTGAAAAATGTAGAGACCAATCTCTGCTGACAGCCAAAAGATTTACTGCTACTCTGGCTCTGGGCTTCAGCAAAATGGCGACATCCAGCAAGAAGAAACAAGAGCAAAGCTGGAGGCAACTCACAGCGCACACCAACACTAAGCATAATTATTAATGTGGAATGTATATTCTTGCTAAAAAAACTTTTTTTTATCAAGTTGTTACGGGTATAATTCCGCTTTAAGGGGGTGGTGGGGCTTGAGGGTTAGCTATAGCCTGTCCATAGACTGTCAGATCTGTCACCAAACAAGTGATAAGATGTCTGATTACCAGTCACTATGGTTACTGAATTCCAAGACAAATTATCTTCAAATCCAGCACACATAGTGAACAGCTCTTCTTGTTTCTACAGCATGCTGGAAAAAAAAAACTATGCACAATTTAAAAGACTTTTTTAAAGCTTGGGAGTGCTTCTAGTTAATCCTTCCAGTGAAACCGCTCACATTAACACTATGGCAAGCAGTGAAAATTTATCTTGAATGCCAATAGGCCAATCCACCAAAGATGCAGCAAGCTGGGTTTTTTTAAATGCTCTGCAAATACAATGTGCCAAAAGGTATAAAGTAGCAATGCTTCTAAACCCAAGTTGGAGAACAGAAACAATATTTTGACTAAACACAAAAGATTAGCTCAAGCACATACCTAAAAGGCAAGTAAGACGTGTAAAGACCGGTCCTAACCAAAATTAGGGATTAAGGAAAACAATGCTTCAAGAAGAAAAATGCAAGAGAAAACCTCACATAAAAAATAAAAAGGCAAACATAACTCCAAATCATCTTGTCCTAGAACTCAAAATGGTGCAAATCAGAAAAAAAAAAAAAATATCTCGCTATGACAAATGCATAAAGGCTACAACCCATTTCAGCAATTTTTAACACAATTGTCCATTTTTTTTTTTTTTTAAACAATGTTCCAAAGTAAACTTAAATCACAAACTATTAATAGCCCTTTATTAGTCTGCCAAGTAAACCGTCCCAGAAAAGTTTGTAGTCCGTACACCTCTTACAAAACAAAATAGTAAAATTCATATATGCTTTTTAAATGCTCTATTTTGCCATATACTCAATGAAAACAAATCCACAACCCTTGGGCCTATTCACATCAGTGTGCTGCAGAAATGCACATTCGTGGAATAAGGGGACGTTCATTCTGAACGGCACGGCAATGCATCTGTTTTGCAGTGAGCTGCTGATGATACACCAGGCGCTGGTCCATTGTAGTGGGTTAGGCAGTCTATTCAAATGGATGGGCTGCCTTGATTGTAAAGTCTCGTTTTCTTATTTTCTTTAAAAATAACAAACATGTTATACTTACCTGCTCTATGCGGTGATTTTGCACAGAGCAGCCCAGATCCTCCTCTTCTCTGGTCCCTGGCTGGAGCTCCTGACCCCTCCCACCTGTCGAGTGCCCTCACAGCAAGCAACTTGCTATGAGGTGCACCCAAGCCGCGCCGCTGCTCTGTGTGCCCATTCAGACAGGGAGACATGGTACGGCCCCGCCCCCTGATTGGCCGACTTAGATTGACAGCAGTGGGAGCCAATGGTGCCACTGCTGTGACTCCGCCAATCAGGAGGGAGAGTCCCAGATGGCCAAGGCACTCGTGGAGATCACTGAATCGAGAGGGGGGCTCAGGTAAGTATTAGGAGAGCTGCTGGACACTGAAGGTTTTTATCTTAAAGCATTAAAGGGGTTGTATGGGTTAGTTTGTTTTTTTTTATAACAAACATGGTATACTTACCTCCACTGTGCAGTACGTTTTGCACAGAGTGGCCCCAATCCTCCTGTTCTGGGGTCCCTCGGTGGCTGTTTTGGCTCTTTCCAGCAATAGCTAACCCCCCTCTGGGAAGCTCTATCCCGAGGGGGTTAGCTTGCGGGCGCGCTCACTGTCATACACGATGCGTCCATAGACACAGCGTGTATGACTCGTTCCCGACCCACCGGCGGCCGCGTCATTGGATGTGATTGACAGCAGCGCGAGCCAATGGCTGCGCTGCTATGAATCTATCCTATCTATCCAATCAACGGCCAGACTCCGTGGAGAAGAGGACGCCAGGGGACGCGCACAGCAGGTGAACGGGCTCAGGTAGGTAAACGGGAGGGGCTGGGGGAGCCGTCATTGCCAGGTGTTTTTTCACCTTGATGCATTAAAGTGAAAAAACACGAACCTTTACAACCCTTTTAAGATTAAAAAAAAGCTTCTGTCTTTAGAATCACTTTAATGCAACACATACATACATACATACAACACATTGCAGCAGATCAGGATGGTATGAAACAAAATAAGTAAAAAAATAAACAAAATACACTGATCAAACTGCATCATCACCCGGCTCATGGATAGTGAAAAGGCAACTTAGATCCCATTCCTAGAATGCATTAAAATGTATCTATTGAAGATGCGCTGGAAACAGCAACAAAGATTCCACCCTCATAAACCTATCAGGTCCAATAGAGATACATTAATGTGCATTATGTCATAGTTAAAGTGTATCTACGGTAAGAATCTAAAGCACATCTATGCTCACCTTCAGTCCAACAATGCCGCGTCCTGGAGCACCCCGGCGGCGGCCGGCTTCCGGGTATTGAGCACCGGCCACTTTCATTGGCTGGGCTGATACAATGCTACTCTCCTGCTTGTGTGGGAGTTCAGGCACCTTTGGCATTGTCAATTTTCTTTCTAACTTTAAAGTGGTTGTAAAGGCAGAAGGTTTTTTTTTTTTTTATCTTACTGCATGCAGCTTCCCCCACAGCCACTTTATCTCCTAAATACATACCCGAACCCAATCTCGGTCCAGGATCTCTTAGCTCTCTCCCTCCTCATTGGCTCAGATACAGCAATCACACCCAGTGAAGAGGGAGTGGGGAACACAGAGCGGGGCTCAGGAGTGAGTATGCATGAGTGCCCCCAAAGCAAGTGGCACTCAGCGGGGGTGGGGGTAAGAACCAAGAGCGCCAGCAGGAGACCTGAGAACAGGAGAATCAGGACTGCTCTGAGCAAAACCATTGCACAAAACAGGTAAGTATAACATGTTTTTTAAACAACCAAGGACTAGCCTTTACAATCACTTTAATGCACAAGAGATATATTTTTTCTGCATTAAAAATCCTGCCTGTTCATTTTTACATAAAGTTCCACTTTAAAATCATATTAATTTCCATACTTCATTTTAATTATAACCTACTCCAATCTTGAAGTATAAAGATTACTAGTTTAAGAATCCCACAATTGACTTAATTTAAAGTGGTTCTAGAGCCTAAACATTTTTTACCTTAATGCATTCCCTGTACTAAGGGAAAAAAAATGTTCCAGTACCTGTATCACCCGCTCAAACCCCCCCCCACACACACACACACACACACACAGGCAGCATGGCTGGGGATTAAGCCCACAGGTATGCCACAATAGGAAGCAGCTTCCTATGGTGGAGCACTGAGAAGAGGAGGAGCCTGGAGCTCTGGCAAGGGACCCCATAAGAGGAGGACTGGGGCAACTCTGTGCAATTCTTTTACAAAGAACTACTAATATATCAGGTTTGCGATTTTAAAAAATTTGACTTTACAGTCACTTTAAATATGTGACATGTAGTCACTATGCCCTGTGAGTAGGCACTGCTGTGTCACATTGCACAGAGCCTGCCTTCTGAACCACAGAGGTGCTGAGAGGACCCAAAGTCAATGTAGGAATCACTGCTTCCAGGAAGCAATGGACCATGGGCTATGTAGTTCTTATCAAAAGTAAGCCAAGATTTTTCAAGTAGCCTGTCTATGGATGCACATAGACTGGTTTAGGAGCACGTCCGAACACATGCCCCCATTAGCACACCACTTGCTATGAGGGCAGATGTGGAAGAGGAGCAGAGAGTGGTGGCAGAGGATCCCATATAAGGGGTCGCTCTTTACAATACTATTGCACAGAGCAGGAAAGTAGAACATGTTTATTATTTTCATTCGATTTTTTTTCTGCTTTTACAACTGCTTTTTAAGTGGTTGTAAAATCCTACATATACCCAGTGAAGCGACTCGCGTCCTACATATGTTGTACCCATTTATCTGCAGCCCTCTCTCCTCTACAGTCTTCCAAAACACACAGCATCTCTCGGCAGCAAAAAGCAGGGAGCGGGAAACTAATTTCACACACACTGCAGAGCTAGAAAACAGAGCTTCATGAAACCTGATTGGAGGGAAGGGAAACACCCCACCTCTAACAGGCTCATAGAGAAAAACACAGAACTATGTCTATGAGCCATCTGCTGTGTGCTGAGAAGGAGGGGGTGGGGGGTTGTATTGTATTGGGCTGTCTCATGGGAGGCTGAGGTGACAGCTTAGAGCAGCGTTTCTCAACTCCACTCCTCAAGGCGCCCCAACAGGTCATGTTTTCAATTATTTTGCACAGGCGATTTGATCAGTTTCACTGCCTTAGTAATTACCACAGCTGTTTCATCTGAGGGAAATCCTGAAAACATGACCTGTTGGGACGCCTTGAGGACTGGAGTTGAGAAACACTGGCTTAGAGTTCTATCAGTGACTCATGTCAATAGCATATGGATCAGAGAAGAACCAGACTTGGTGCCTTGAATTCAGGCTAGTATACACTCTAGATGAGTGCTCAAGCCCTCCAGTTGTTGCGGAACTACAAGTACCATGAGGTATTGGCAGGCTGATAGTTACAAGCATGACACCCAAAAGGCAGAGGCATGATGGAAGTTGTAGTTCCACAAAAGCTGGAAGGGCCACAGGTTGAATACCATTGATCTAGAGGGATATGCGGATAGGAAAAGTAAAGAGAACAATCCCAAGACAGCTTATAAAACTGAGAGACCTCAAGAGCCTGTTGCTACCCGTTTTGGGTACATTATTTGCACAATTGTTTTCAACAGGACAGCCACAACAGGTTGAGAGAAACAGGAATTCAGGGCTGGGATTTTAAGAGTGTTTACAAGCTAAACTCACATTTTGACAAATGGGCCCTTAAAAAGTGTTACTGTACCCTCAACAGTAAAATCAGTGTGTATATGCAGTAAAGCATGCTTGTTATAATCACTGTGGAACCTAAGGGGTTAATCCTCTGCATTGTGTAAAAATAATGCTTGATCCAGTCTTCTCTGATCCTCCTCTCCCTGCACTGTCCCCCTGGACAAGTCTGCGTAGTACAGAGCCTTTGGAGTCAGGCTGCACGTGCTCAGTTTGGTATGTATTGCTAGAGATGTTTTTGGGGTTTTTTCTTGGGAGAGTGCATGTGATCAGCACAGGACTAATCAGCACTGTGCAGACAGAGGGCCAGAAGCCCTGCAGCCTTATAGGACAGCTCAGTGCAATATGAAAACTCCTCCTACAAGCTTCACCAGGAACTGATAAAAGTCACAAGACTGCTATATACTGCTAATGAGAAAAGGTATTTAGCAGTTTATATTTACTAAAATAATTTCATTTTCGTGTACTGTGGGAGATCAGATATAGTGAATGCAGGTTCTGGGTTTAGTAACACTTTAAACTATGAAGGGAAATCCTTTTCAAACCAGATGTCTACAGCTGGCCATAGATGGATGAAAATTTATCCAGTTCAGCAGGACCCCTGGCCTAATTTCAATCCATCTGTGGCCATCTCTGTTCAAAAGAAGTCAACTGAACGCAATGTTGGAAAACTTCTGATGACCAGCGACTGCAGCTGCTAGTCATCATTCTGACTGTGGAGAGTCCCGCTGGGGGGGGTTAGTAGAGGAAACCCATAATCAACCCATCTATGGCCAGCAACATAAAAGGAAAAGGGGAAAAAAAAAAGGAAAGAAAGACAGTTACCCAATATGGCCGTGTCGGCAATGATCTCATCTGAGTCCTCCATGAGCCACCACTAGCTATTGTTGGAGGACCTTTCCCAATCACTAGATGAATAGCATCAACTGCCAGACACACTTTGCCCGTCGCCACTCTACATCAGGGGTAGGCAACCTCGGCACTCCAGCTGTAGTGAAACTACAAAACCCATCATGCCTCTGCCTCGAGGCGTCATCCCTGTCATTGTCAGGGTCTTGCAATGTCTCGTGGGACTTGTAGTTTCACCACAGCTGGAGGGCCAAGGTTGCCTACACCTGCTTTACATAGACCTACTAGGATGATGGAGGCAACCTAGCAAGCTTGCAAAGCACTTATCTACTCTACAAGCTGATGAATTGTACCCACTCTAAAACTGGCCATACAATATACAATTTTCTTTAGATTTACCTTCAACTGTGTAGTGCAAGGAGCTCCCCGATTGCATACAAACTGAAAGTCTTCAGCCATGACCTCATCTTATATGGTTTTAGTAAATCTGAAGGAAAAATGTACAAGAAAAATGTAGAATATAAGCCAGCCTAGACTTTTTTTTTGGTGAACACGCAAACCATACGAGTGCTAATTAGCTGTATCAGGCGGATAACACCAGAACACATTTCACTTATATTTTTCCTAACTATTCGAATTCCAATATGAATAGCAGCACTATTTCTAGTGGTGTATTATGTTTATTATTGTTAGCACTAAATATAACCACACATTTCCCTTTACAATTGCTCACTTCCGAAATGCTAAAAATCACCTCATATTAGACAAAAATAAAAAATTCACAAAAATGTTTACAATAAATATAAGTTAAAATAAAATACCTGTGAAACAACCAGCACAAGTTTCACTTTCAAAAGGATTTCCAGGGGAGAGCACTTTGAGAAGGAATAGGAAACCACAATAAACGGTTTCATGGTAACATCAGCAAACTAATCGTTTTCTAAAACAGACCCTCATGTCATGCTTGTGTACAAACCTCTGTCAACATTAGAAAAACGTGGTATCAGTACGTACACTTTCACTGCTGCAGAATATATCAGGCAAGGCAGATAAAAGTTGGATCAGACGTACAAATGTACAGGGACAGCCAGCAGCGCACACAAGCTGCATCCTTACAGTAGGCACAAAAGACGTCAAGGAGACGGAGAGATTGTAGTCACATACGCGAAGATCACGTGATTGTAAACAACAAGGGGCACAGAAAAAAACACCTTCTCCCAACGCACGACACATCATAGCCCCTTGTCGCTGCCTGATGATGAAAACAGCAGCGAGTTTCCACAGGAGGAGGCTGTGTAAAGGGGGAGGGCTTGCTTCTTTCCCAGGGCTTCCTTTTTTTTTTTTTTTTTTTTTATTCTGTTTTCGTCAACTTGGAGCCCAGCCAGGTCCTGATCTGGGAATGCACAAGAGGGTGGGAGGCAGGGAAGGGAGAGGCAGATCTAAGGACATGGGTGTGAATAGCGCTGTAACCCCTTGGTTACCGGCATAAATACAGGTTGTGCTGCTGTTCCCTCCTTCTGTCAGCAGTGGATGAGTTAAGGAGGTCGAGCTGCAGCTGCTGCTTTTTCTCTGGTCGCAGTTAAATGCATATTTAGGCCCCAGGCCTCAGCAAGCCCAGCTGGAGCAGGCACCACAAAAGACAAGCAGATTAGTGGGAAGAGAAGGAGGAGACCCAGACAGAGAGGCCGGGTTACAGGGGCGGAGAAGGGGGTCAGGCTGTGATCATTTCAAACCCAGGGAAAAAGAGGTAAAAACTGTCCAACAACGTGTGTGTACAGTTTACAAACGGCAGAGAGTATTCCCTCCGCACAGCACAAGGAGAACAATCGCAAGAAAACAAAAACTGTGTGGGTGGAGATTGCTTCCGAACCACTGACCGAGAGAGGCTGCCGATGGCAAACAATTCTTGTCCCCTCCATGCTAGCCGTGATTTATCAGCACTTCTAACAAGCAGCGCGCACACAATGAGACCTGCTCCGTGGCTTTACTGGCAGCTTTCATCCACAGATACGGATTAATCTGCATTGTCCACAGCTGTGTCCATAAAACAAGGGGCAGGAAAATAAAAATAATTTAAAAAAAAAAAAAAAAAAGGACATGCAAGGAAGAAAAAAAAATAAATAAAAAAGGTGCAACTGCCCAAAGAAGATTATGTAGCAACTCCTAGCCAACCAAAAACTATCCCATTGTTTTATGTACGCAACGGCACAGAGCGAAATTATTATTTATTAATATAGGATTTATAGCACCAACAGTTTGCACAGAGTTCAAACAAGATAAAAGGAGACAGTACAGTTACAACCGAAGACAAGAGGGCATTGCTGTCTCTACATCAAGTGATTGTATTATAGATAGAACACTGGCTATGCAGGACACAGACTACATAACAATGAGTATGGTGCACAGCTTGGTCATGCATGTAAAAGCTCCTTTATAACTTTGTTTTATACCATTTACAACAGTCTTGAATTCCTCCCCGTGTGTCATTTATTAACACAGAACAAATTAAATTGTCAAATTATAATGGCAAAATACAATATGTTACAGGAAAGACCACATTACTCATATTCCTAATGCATTTACAAAAGCAATTTAACTTAAACACAAATCCATTGCAAATAAATCTCTACATAAAAAGGTAAACACCACAAATATGGCCTTATCACACCTATTATAGACCATAATGGGAGCAATATGAATTACAAATTAAATGAACTGTTATAATTAGACTGGAAACCGTAGTCAGTTCCATATATAAATCCCACCAATTGGGTCCTTTCTATAATCTCAAGATGTCTCAACCTTTATATGCAGTAAATGTCAAGCTGTTTCATTTATACAATACGGCAGTAAAATAAAGCTAGTTTTCTGGTGAAATTAACCACAGTAAGTTATTGTCGTTACAGCGCAAAATAAAAAAGGTAAAACTACCATCAAAATGTATCCAGAAAAGGCAACTGAAATGAGAAGTTCACTAATCAGTCTCAAAGGATAAGTTCAACTTTGGGAACATGTTATACCCGTTTTTAGGGAGGAACATGTTACATGCTCCCAATGCTGCAGCCACTGCCCGATTCCCACACTCCGTGTGACAGCAGTACGGGGATAAGTTCCCCGTACTAGCAGTCAACTTTTGAAATCGGCGGCGCCCATAAGGCCATGTCATTCATTCACAGAGCTGTGTGTGTGTGAATGAACTACAAGTCCTGCCTTCGTTTGCGGCTGTCAGCTTGTAGCTCTCAATGAACTACCACGGTACTGTGAAGCGCTGTGGTAGTTCACTGTTTCTTCCTGTCAATGTATCTGCTTATCTGTACGGCATGCACAGATACACGGACAGATCTTCAGGAGACCTGCATGGTGATCACTGTTGCAAAGCTTTACAGGCTCCAAAATAAATGCACATTTAAACAAAACAAAAAATGCACAATTGTTTACAGTTAAGTGAACTTATCCTTTAAGCCGGACATAGATGGTTCGAACCTCAACCAGTTCAACATGGACCAGCCGAGATTCAACCCACCTATGGGCAGGCTGACTGTACGTCGGATTTCTACGATGCATTTTTTGCCAACTATTATAGCCGCTAGCAATAATCATTGTGTACTCCCGGCAGGGAAGGCTCCCAGTGCCTCCCCACTGGCAGAACTCTTAAAAGTGAAGTTTTTGACATACTGTGGCACAAGGCCTAAAACATAATGCAAAGATGACACTAGTGAAGGTTCAGCGATGCACCTCCATACAAATTTTGCCTAAAAGGCTGCACAAAAAGTGTGGGTTGAGTAAAACACGGCGGGAGCCATTACTAACCTTTCCTGCAACAAATGCAAGCTGCCTGGCTGTCAGGCTAATCTAGTGGCTTCAATAAATTCCAAAGCACTGATTTAGAGCAAGTATGCAGATCAAATGTTCTCATTTTAGTTGCTGCATATTTAGTCCATATCAGTGACCCAAAGTTCTGAAGCCAGAGGTTATTTATGACAGTCAGTCAACTAGCATTTTCAGAACGAGATGAAAAGCCCTATTACTCCAGTTTCTTAGCCTAGGTTCACACTGACAGCTAAAACCGCACAATTTAATTCCCGCAGGTCAGTCCCGACTTCAGGGGCGCATCTGTGCGGGTCTATGCACAGAGATGTCTACTGAAATTGCACCCGAAGTTGGCAAAAGTAGTACAGGAACTGCTTTTGGGATTCAGACGTGCCATTGCCGGATATAGCCGCCGATTTGACATTGCCAGCAATAGCCACCGATTTAACATGTCAAATCGCATGCCAAATTGTTGCAATGTGAATCAGGGCTTAAACACATTTTTATTATGTAATCACATTCTGTTGATACCAAGGGATGTAGCATATGTTATGTGTTAAAGCCACAGGCAGAATAGCCATACTTAGGAGGATAGAAATGGTTAAACTGCATGGATTTTATTTTAAGATATGGTATTGCAAATGAAAGAAGCATATCCTGTCCAGAAAACCCCATCCAACCAATAATACACCTGTATTGTGCGATCCACTAGCTATTGTAGAATATCCTGGAACTTGTAGTTCTACTACAGCTGCAGAGCGATGCATTCCACTCTACCACGACTATCCTCATAATCAGAAATGATTTGAAATAACACATTACAAAATAAAAAAAAAGTTTTCAGTAGAAATAATCTGAATAAATTGTTCTGTGTGGCTCTGGGCAATTTCAGAAAGTAGTGTAAATGGAAGGCTGATCAAAAAGCAACAGGATTACCTTTCAGTAACTAAAAATTATTCTTATCAGAACATGAGCATGACTAGTGACAATCAAGCAATCCATTTGGATTAAAGGACAAGAATCATTTGTAAATCTTCTGTGTGTAGTTTCAAGAGTCTCTCCAGCATGGTGAGAAATACCTGCAGCTAACTGAAGACCTCCAATCAATCTTCTCACACTACCAATGACTGTGGTTATCAGTTTCTCTTTTCTTTGCTACAGTTTTCAGAACTCTGCATCTTGTGCTTTACCATACTGGAGCAAAGGTCAATCAGCTGTCAGAGCAGCCAGAGATTCATTCCAATTTCACACAGCAGTCCAAATGGCTCCTATGTGCAAAACTTCTGCACCAGTATTCATAAATCTGCTGCCAAGAGATGTCATGCAGAGAAAAACAAAGCATAAAGTGCAGAGCCAATCCATACCAAAAAAAAAAAAAAACAAAATTCCCTTTCATCTTCAGACCATTGACATCGGATTATTGCAAGCAATGATTAGCAGCTCCGTATTTGCTCATATTTTTTTTTTTTGCTCAAATTTTCATTCAGGGCTTAAGAACATAGTAAATAAGGAGATAAACAAATCTGGACACCTTATAACTAATTCAATAAAACGTTCATAAATACTTAGATTCCACTTTTATAAAATGATGGTTACAATGGACACAAGGTATAGATCAATGCTGCACTGAACATTAACCACAAGGTGCACACAGGCGTTCTCCCCTATATGCTCATATACACGTTGCAGGACTAACCTGAGATTACAGGCTGCATTTACCAGAAATGTGAAGATAGGCTGCTTGGCTTAGGCCCTTTCCACACGGGCTGCCCTGATCAGGTCCGTCTGTCAGTTTTTCCAGTGGACCTGACGGACCCTCCATTCTCCCCTATGGACTGGCAGATATTAGCAGTGACATGTCCTCTGACATCCACTGCTATCCAATCCAATCCTGATGGCCAAATCCAGACAGATAGTGGTCCTATTTTTCATCCGTCTGGCAGATTGGGATGAAAACGGGCAGGCGGTCCATTTTCATCCAATTTCCCCATAGAAGAGAGCGGGACTCGAGACATGTCACCCGTCTGCTCAGCAGGGATCAATCAGCAGAGTGATTCTCCGCTCCTAAAGCGCTGCAAAGAAGCTGCTTGCAGGACTTTTTTTGACGCCCTGCCAGCGCAGCGCCTCAGTGTGAAAGCACTCAGGCTTTCACATTGGGATTGCAGATGAGGCTTCTTTCAGGCGCTTTACAGGTGCTTTTTTTAATGCTAAAGTGCCTGAAAAACGCCCCAGTGTGAAAGGGGTCTCAGCGTGAAAGCACTTGGGCTTTCACATTGGGATTGCAGATGAGGCTTCTTTCAGGCGCTTTACAGACGCTTTTAACACTAAAGCGCCTGAAAAATGCCCCAGTGTGAAAGGGGTCTAATAAAATGGGCAAAAAATAGGCTAATGCAAATGTAGAGCTGCTCCCCAAAAAAAAAACATCACCTAATGGCAATATTTTGCTTACTGACAGATTTCTGTGAAATGTTATAGCCTATTAGTTCCTCATATCTCCAGAGCAGCCAAGTAAATAGACTCACTGGAATGCAAAGCTCTGCCTACCAAGGCTTAAAGCGGGGGTCCACCTATCTATCGTTTTTTTTTTTTTTGAGTTCATTCACAAACTTTTCTTCTCAGCATTACATACTCACATATTGTGTGTAATATGTCCGCCTGTGTCAGATTTCGTCGGAAAGAATAACTTATATTATTCACTGCAGGCGGTTTCCATCTTCATTGTGGGCATTTGAAGCCCACAAGCATTTATTTCCTGGATGTGGTGAATGCTGTGCTCCCAGCATTCACCGCTCATTCCCGCACATGCTCAGTGGCATCCTGGGAAGCCTGAGACTAGCTCCCAGGAGTCTGGGAGAGGCTAGAAACACACCTACTCCCACAGGAGGAGAACCAGGAAGTGCAAAGAAGAATAGAAAAATAAAAGGTAATTACGGCGATTTAAATTTTTTTAAACGGCATGTCAGCATCTAGGCAAGGAAGAGAATACATACAGATATTGTTCAAAATTTGGGTGGAACCCCGCTTTAAAGTAGAACAATAGGCAAAACTCTTTCTTTTCATTTTGGATAAAGTAAGGGAGTGTTATAACTCCTGTCAAGTTTTTTTGTTTGCCATCTTTGTTCCATTGGGGGAGATTTCGCTTCACTTCCTGTCCCATAGTCAAACAGGAAGTTAGAGGAAATCCCTGCAAAATAAGGTAATTCCTTGGTGGGCCCCCAGTTCACCAGAACTAGTGTCCACATGGGAAGATTTCCCCTCTTTTACTTTGATGGGGACAGCCCGAAAACTTGGGACTTCTCTTTTACTTTCAATTTCAACGATAATGCCTAACATGACAAATAGGGTGAATCTCCTTAACAGGGGCACAGAAAGCAATAAAAACTGATAGGTGTTCTAATCACTCTCCACTCTATCCAAAACAAAAAAAAAAAGGTTTGCATTTAGTTACACTTTAATGCCTCCTTTCCTTGCAGAAAAGGAGAACACTATCCAAAACAACAACAAAAAAAAAAGATTTGCATTTAGTTATACTTTAATGCCTCCTTTCCTTGCAGAAAAGGAGAACAGAACTTTCGTATCCCTTTTTTAATTCGATACAAAAATGTCCTCTGTTCGAATCTCAACCAAGACACAATCTGCATGGAGTTTGCATGTTCTCCCTGTGCGAGTTTCCTCTGGGTACTCTAGTTTCCTCCAACACTCCAAAGACATGCTGGTAAGTTAATTGGCTCCTATCGAAGGCTGGCCATACATTATACAATTTTCCTTTAGATTTACCAAAACCACGAGGTCAAACCTAAACACTTTCAATGTGTATGCAATCAGGCAGGCCCTTGTACTACATAGTTGAAAGTAAATCTAAAGGGAATTGAAAAAGAAACTTGTATAATGCATGGGCCAGCCTTAGGACTCTTTCACACTGCCCGACAGACTCTGCTTTGCTCAGCGGGTGATCAATCCGCTGAGCAGACAGATGACAGATCCGTCTCCGCTCACTGTGCAGAGACGGACCTGTCAGAGCCCTGCTCTCCTCTATGGGGAGATCGGGTAAAAACGGACCACCCGATTGGTGGATCGGAAGAAAACAGATGGATGGAAAATAGGGTCTCCATCCGTCTGGATTTCATGGACAGGATTGGATTTAATAGCAACGGTTGTCGGCGCATATGTCACAGCTGACATCCGCCTATCCATAGGGCGTCCGATCAGGTCCGCTTGTCAGGCAGACTTGATCGGAAAGCCTGTGTGGAAGGGCCCTTAGATGGGTTTCACACGGGCGGTTCGATCAGGATCTTATCGGACCAGCGGCTGTTCTCTATGGACTGGCAAGTGTAAGCAGACATGTGTCCGCTGACACCCGCCGGCATCCAATCCGATCTCCCAAAAAACACACAGATGGGGGATCCATTCCCCAGCCATCTGGCAGATCGGATTATAGTCAGATGGAAAAAGGACAAACAGTCCGTTTCCATCCGACTGCCCTATTAAGAACAGCAGAGCTGTGTCCGTGTCCGCTCTGCATAGCGAAGTGCACACAGACCTGTCATCTGCCTGCTCAGCGGGAATTAATGGAGAGATCCCCTGCTTAGCAGGCAGATGTGCATTACAGAGTCCAACCTGTGTGAAAAGGGCCTATAGTATGTGCATGCATGAGCTAGGGTCCATTCACACTACAATGCACATAAAAATGCACCTGCAGTCAATTGCGTTTTAGCGCATTGTTGTGTGCTTGTTTCCATGCATTTTTATGCATAGATTTTATTTTTATTTTTTGTAAAGGTGCGTTGTGCTTATGCACTTTTACACGTTTATGTGCATTCCATTGCGATATAGTTACATAGTAGGTGAGGTTGAAAAAAAAGACACAAGTCCAACCTATGTGTGTGATTATATGTCAGTAAACCCCTTTTTAGAACTTGTACCTATAGGTAAGCCTAGAATAAGGCTTACCTATAGGTACTGTAAAGATCTCCTAAACGGTTCTTCCCAAGCGAGTGCCATGACTGGCGGCTCCCGCAAAAGATGGATGCGGCCACCAGCAGAAACAGTGCGGGCTTCGTTTGCAGGTCATTTCCACATAATGGGCTAGTATGCAATGCATACTAGCCCATTATGCTTTTACTTTCCAGGGTTTGCAGGGAACAAAAGAGGAAGTAAAACTCATCAGGGTTTACTTCCTCTTTAATATCACACTGCTCTGGCTCACAGAGAAACACTGCATTCTGGTGTGAACTATTGTTTTCTAGGCGTCATTGCAGTTACCTGTGTTTTTGCACGCAGGTAACTGCTCATAGCGGACACGGACCCTTTAGACTGCAAGCTTATTGATAGCAGGACTGATGTAAATGTATAGTATGCAAAGCACTGCGTAAAATGTTTGCATTATATAAATATCGGTAATAAACAAAAAAGTAATATCTCCTTGCAGGGGCCATATCAGGTGGTTGAAGCTGGGAAACCAGAGTCAGAAGATACATACAAAGCTGCAAGGCAATCACCTTTAACCAGAGTTCATCTGTCATTGTAAAACCTAAAAAACAAAGATTCCATCTTACTGCTAGAGCTGATAAATTCTACTTCAGCATTCTTTGCTGCAGTTTTCATAAGTCAGCCCTGTGCATGTGAGCATATGCAGTCTGCACCCCCACCACGTCCTGGGACAATAGTGACTCACAGAGGTGTGTTGACATGAGAAAGACGCGGCGTATCATCTTTCCCTCCAGTGAACACAACCATTGCTGGGAACTCTACATAACCTGAAGCTGAGATCCGCTTCCACAAGAGGCCACTTACATTGGCTAGGTATCAGTAGGGCTCCTCATGGGGATCACACAAGAAAATATTTGTTACATTTATTCTATGTCAACGGGGACTTCCCAAATAAAAGGGATACTTTACTTGACTCTGGAAACCTGCAATCGGTAGGTGTGGCATGCTAGCTTGAAAAAAAAAAAAAGACTACAGTAAATACAAAATACATTAGTATTGTATTAGATAGTATTTACTATCGCTTCCATCCCTATCTATTTATTAAGGCTGGGTTAACACCTATGCGAATTTTCCGTATCCAATTAGCATAGCAGGAGAATATGACCGGCTCTCTATGGATCTGGTTCACATGTCGCCGGGGCGGCTGCAAAGTGCACTGCACAGAAACGCTGTGCGTCTTTGCCTCCGTTTCAGGGCCGAATTCAAAAATAAAAAACTTCCATATTCACCTCAATGCAGCAACATTGGTGTGATCCTGCAGCTGTCCCCTGCTGGCTCTAAGCCCCAGAAGTGAGCCATCTAGTGAGTGATCTAATGACTGCTGATCGCTCAGTTCTCAGTCCGCTGAGCGGAGAGCAGTGACTGCCCACCCAGCGCTCACCTGAGTGCTGGGCTAGGAAGGAGGCGGTAGCGACTTGCTCACAGTGGCACAATGACAGGTTGAGCCAGCTACCGATCAGGCATCCGGTAGATCCCAATAATATGGTGAAGATCCTTCCGGGTCCTGGAGAAGCTCTGTGATGTTGAGTCTGGGTCACAGGAGAGCACAAGTGCACTCCTAGGATCCACAAGAGAAGATCAAAAAAAAAAAAAAAAAAAAAACTTTGGCTATACTTCACTTTTAACCTACCCCTGCTCTTTTTAGCAACCAAGTTCACCACTTAGAAACCTTTTAACTACCTTCTGCCACATCCATAACCTACCCACTATGCACATAGTTACACTTAACACAATCTATGCAACACCTGACAACACCTTGTCAAAATATAGTCTAGAAGAGAACATGCATTGACAATTCAGTGTCCACTACTTATCAAATACCAATGGATTTCACACAAGGGACTTGGATTTGTTTTTGTTATATTGTAAGAATGTTTCAAATTTTGTACAGTGTATATATTGGGGTTGATTTACTAAAGGAAAAACCACTTTGCATTACAAGTGCACTTGAAGGTGCAGTCGCTGTAGATCTGAGGGGGACAGCAAAGAAAATTAAAAACAGCATTTTAGCCTGCACATGATTGGATGATAAAATCAGCAGAGCTTCCCCTCATATCTACAGCGACTGCACTTCCAAGTGCACTTGTAGTGCAAAGTGGATTTGCCTTTAGTAAATAACCCCCAATGTTACACTTATTTCCTTCAATAAAGCCTTAAAGTAGGAGTAAACTCCCTTGTATGATTTTTACCTATAGGTAAGCCTATAATTATTATTATACAGGATTTATATACCGCCAACAGTTTACGTAGCGCTTTACAACTTGAGGGTAGACAGTACAAATACAATACACTGTAATACAGTAGGAATCAGAGGGCCCTGCTCCTAAGGCCTACCTATAGGTACTGTAAATATCTCCTAAACTATACTAGCACAGTATGATTTAAACTGCCCGTGACTATTTTTTTTTTTTTTTTTTTTTAGGTGGTTTACTACCGCTCTAAAAGAAAAAAAAAAAAAAAAAAAAAACTGCGTTAGTGCTGGCTCACCCTAGCTCGACTTCTGATGTGATGTACAGTCACATGAGAAGGGTAAACACTATGGGGGAGAGTTACTAAAACTGTAGCACTCAGAATCTGGTGCAGTGATGCATGGTAGCCAATCAGCTTCTAACTTCAGCTTGTTCAATTAAAGCAGAGTTCCCCCCTCAATTTTTTTTTTTTGCACAGGCCTTTAATAGTATTAAGAAACATTTTTTTTAGTGGCTCCTAATCTGCCACTTCCTGGTCCACAGAGCTCTTCGTCACTTCCTCCCTCACCTGTGCTCCTGGGAAATGCGAGCCATCATTTCCCAGGAGTCAGTGGGCAGTACTGTGAGCAAAAATTGCGTTATTTCCCGACAGGAAATGACGCGATTTAAGACGATTGCCATAACAGGACTGGTCCTTCCTCCGTCATCACCTGTTATGGCAACTTTCTAAACAATCGGCCCTACGGCCGTTGGAGCATCGAGCATGAGCAATCGAAAGGTGCATGCTGGTTACCCAGCATGCACCTCTCCATCAGTAATCCAGGAAGAGATTGCGATTGGGCTTCACATGCCCACAATCATCATGGCAATGGCTAGAAGAGGATTTACTAAGTTGTGAGTATAAAATTAATAATATCCATCAGCAAAGATATAAAATAGTTCTTTATGTTAATAATGCATTATGTTCGGATACCTGAAAAAAGGAAAAAAAAAAAAAAAAAAAAGTGGCCAGAACTCCGCTTTAAGCTTTTAAAATAAAACCTGGAAGCTGATTGGTTTCTATGCAGATAGAATTTGCACACTCCACTTTTAGTAAATCTCCCCCATTCTTTTCAATGGTGCCTGTTCCCATCAATGCGACTCAGCGCGGTGCGATTGTGGAAAAGGTTTCTATGCTACTTTAGTGCAAATCAGTCCCAAAAGATTATGCAAAAATGGCAATACACAATCACACTGAAAAACACGTAAAAAAAAAATCACACTGCGGCAGTATGAACCCAGCTTAAGCCCTGGTTCACATTGGTATAACTTGACATGCAATTTGAAATGTCAAATCGGCGGCAATTGCACCGTCCTAATCGGTGCGACGCTGCATTTGGGGCGCCGCACCGATTTCAAAAAGTAGTTTCTGTACTACCTTTTGCATTGACATCTGTGCAGAAAGCTGCACAGATGTATCTGAAATCGTGGCCGAAAGCGGGACTGACATGCGGGAGTGAAATAATGCGAGTTATGCTGAACTCGCACTGCTTCATTCCCGCAGCTCAGTGTGAACCTGGGCTTAAAGAGGTGTTCCATCCTTGGAAAAAAATAAAATAAGTCAGCAGCTACAAATACTGTAGCTGCTGACTTTTAATATATAGACCGTGCAGGTTTAGGAGATATTCTTTTTACCTACAGGTAAGCCTTTAGGCCAGTGATGGCAAACCTTGGCACCCCAGATGTTTTAGAACTACATTTCCCATGATGCTCATGCACTCTGAAATGTAGTTGAGCATCATGGGAAATGTAGTTCCAAAACATCTGGGGTGCCAAGGGTCGCTATCACTGCTATAGGTTTACCTGTAGGTAAAAATTATCAAGTGGGCAATAAAACCGCTTTAAGAAGTGTTCAGTATAGAACAGACTTGCTCAACCAAGGTTCCTTGACCATTGCTGAATTGATCTTCCACCTACACTGGCCACCAATGCTGGGGAGGGAGGGTCATGTTCTACACTAACGACTAATGTTAAGAGACCACAAATTTCAATGCTTGTATTGCTTTTCTGTTATTATTTATTTTAACACTATTAGTGATAATAAATGTATCATTTATGCCGCGTACACACGGTCGGACTTTTCGTCTACAAAAGTCCAACGGACGCTGACGGACTAAAGCTGGCTGGTAATCCGATCGTGTGTGGGCTTCTCCGGACTTTCAACTGACTTTTTTAGCCTCAAATCCGACGGACTTTAGATTTGAAACATGCTTCAAATCTTTACGTCGTAAGTACGACGGACCCCGAAATCCGCTCGTCTGTGTGCTAGTCCGACGGACAAAAACCCATGCTATGGCAGCTATTGGCTACTGGCTATGAACTTCCTTATTTTAGTCCGGTGTACATCATCACGTACGAATCCGTCGGACTTTTGTGTGGTCGTGTGTAGGCAAGTCCGTTCGTAAGAAAGTCTGCCGCAAGTCCGCTGAAGGTACGTCGGAAGTCTGTCGGACAGGCTGTCGGACTTTTGTAGACGAAAAGTCCGACCGTGTGTACGCGGCATTACAGTAGGCAATTATAAATACCTCATCTGTCCTAGGTATCAAATGCTCTTCCACATTCTTTTATTACTTTTACTTAAAAAAAAAAACTTTGCACAAGTTATTGATCGCACTTATGTACTATCCGTTGTAGGTATAACAACTTTTACCATAGGTTCCCCGAGACCTAGAATCTATGTCAAGGGCTCTTCCAAGTTAAAAAGTTTGAGAAGGGTTTTCATGGAACATCCAACTCATTAACAAGCTGACACTGGGGACACAAACAATGAGCTACACCTCCATGTCCTCAGTGCCACGGGTCAGTAGCAGAGCTGTGTGCGGTCTCCTCTAGGTAATGAGGTAAAATTACACGTTACACACAGGCTAAGCAAAATGTTGTTAAAAAGGAACAGTGCAAAATACGAGAACGTAATAAAAAAACAAAAATAAAGCGTTAATGGTAGAAGATCCATCTCGCTGACACTGGGGACAACGCAGCTATACATCGCATTTCTGGGTGTCGAGGCACTAAAGCTCCCTGGGGTCAGATCTTAGGGCTGTGTGGGCTCTGCTCTGGGTTATATATATATATCAGAATAACTCTGGGAAAGCTATAATGTGTACACACGGAAAAATAGAGCCATTTTCACTATGAAATATCCAACTCACTGACACTGGGGGACACAAACACACAACTATAACCCATAATATAGTGCTAGCTCCTCAGGGTCAGGGCTGAGAGCTGTGTGTGGTCCATTCTGGGTTGTATGCCACAATTACATTGGGAAAGCTATAATGAAAACCTAAAACACAATTAAAGTGCACTCACAGTAAACAATAATAAATTGTTAATAATAATAAAATCAGTGTTTACTATGAAATACCTAACTTACTGATCTTGGGGACATAAACACTGAGTTATAATCCCTTAGTTCAGGCCATTGGGAGTGTAAGCTCTGGGGTCTACTCTAGGCTATGTGTCTAAACTTCATTGGGGAAGCTATGACAACTAGTATGAAATATCCACTCACGGGTTTATAAAACAGACTATCAGAGTTTATGCTCTGGGGACAAGGACTGAGCTGCGTGCGGTCTGCTCTGGGTTATGTGCTAGATTGTAAGCTCTAACGAGCAGGGCCCTCTGATTATTGTATTGTACTTGTACTGTCTGCCCTAATGTTGTAAAGCGCTGCGTAAACTGTTGGTGCTATATAAATCCTGTATAATAATAATAATAATAATAATGTGTCAGTATTACATTTGAAAACCTATTAGAAGCATTAAACTGTACACACAGAACAAACAGCAATGTTCACTATGAAATCTCCAATTCACAGACACTAGGGAAATCCAAGATATATTCCCTGAGTACAAGTCATTAGAGTGTAAACTCTGGGGACAAGAACAAAGCTGTGTGTGGTCTATTCTGTGTTATGCATTGGAACTGCACTGGGCAAGCCTGTAATTGGAAGCTGTATAACAATATTGTACACACAGTGTTCACTATGCAACATCAAACTCACTGACACTGGGGAAACACCAATTTAGAATCCATGGGTGCAGGCTATCAGAGTGTAAGCTCTGGGGTCAAGGACGGAGGACTGTGTGCGATCTACTCTGAGTTATATATCATTAAGCTAGGAAAACTGAGGAGTGGAAAGGTGTATACAAACACACTGGGGTATATTTACTAAAACTGGAGCATGCAAAATTTGGTGCAGCTCTGCATAGAAACCAATCGGCTTCCAGTTTTTTTTTTTTTTTGGTGTTAAGCTTAATTGAACAAGCTGAAGTTAGATGCTGATTGGTTTCTATGCAGAGCTGAACCAGATTTTGCACGCTCCAGTTTTAGTAAATCAACCCCACTAAATGTGGAATAATAAGGCCGTGTTCACTTTGAAATACCCAGTTCACTGGCGGCGGGGACACACTGGGGTTTATTTACTAAAGCTAGAGAGGGCAAAATGTGTCACAATTCTGCAGAGAAACCAATCAGCTTCCAGGTTTTATTGCTAAAGCGTAATTAAACAAGCTGAGGTGAGAAACCAATTGGTTTCTTGGCAGAATTGTGACAAATTTTGCCCTCTCTAGCTTTAGTAAATAAATCCCACTGAGTTACAATATTACAATACAGGCCATTAAAGTGTAAGCTCCTGGGACAAGAACTGAGGATCCTGTTAGGTCTGCTCTGGGCTCTATATCAGAACTTTCCTTTAGATTTACAAAAACCATATAATAGGAGGTCAAACCTAAACACGTTCAATTTGTATGCAATCAGGCAGGCCCTTGCATTACATAGTTGAAGGTAAATATAAAGAAAATTGAATAAGAAAATTGTATTGTGTATGGCCAGCTTAAGCTCCTGAGACAAGGACCGAGGGCTGTGTGTGGACTGTTCTGGGGCTGAGTATCAAGCTATAATAAGTAGTGAAGTATACACACTAAATGTGGAAGATCAGAAGAGCTCACTGACACTGGGGACACACCGTGTTATAATCCCTGAGTGCATAACATTAGAGTATAAGCTCTGTGGGCAAGGACTGAGAGCTATTTGGGGTTATTTGGGATTGGGCTATTTTTTCTGGGTTGTGTATCAGTAATATACTGGGAAAGCTATGATGAGTAGTAAGGTGTATTCATACGATAAACAAAGAATAATAGAGGCGTGTTCATTGTGAAATAACCAACAAACACAGCTGACAGTGTTATAATATCTGAGTTTAGGCCATTAGAATGTAAGTTCCTGGGACAAGGACTGAGTGCGGTCTACTCTAGGTTGTGTAATAGTATTACACTGGAAAAGCGATGATGAGGCATTGTAAGGTGTATACACACCAAATTCAGAATAATAGAGCCGTGTTCATAATGAGTTATAATCTCTGAGTGCAGGACATTAGAGTGTAAGCTCTGGGGACAAGGACTGAGGGCTGCGATTTTGGTCCAATCTCGGATGTGTATCCGAATTAGGCTGGTAAAGCTATGATGAGAAGTAGTAAGGTGTACTCATACTATAAATACCGAGCCCTGTTGACTATGAAATAACCAACTCACCACAGCTGTCACAGTTATAATCAAAGAATTAAGGCCATATGAGTGTAAGCTCCTGGGACAAGAACTGAGGGCTGTGTGTATCCTGCTCCAGGTTGTGTATCAGTATTACACTAGGAAAGCTATGATGAGAATTAGTAAGGTGTACTCATACTATAAACACAGAATAATAGGAGCCGTGTTCACTATGAAATAACCAACTCACCACAGCTAAAACAGAGATATAATCAGTGAGCTTACCTCATTAGAATGCAAGCTCCTGGGACAAGGATGAAGGGATGTGTGCCGGTTGTGTTATCAGATTGGAAAAGCTATCATAGGAAGTAGCAGGGCGTACACAGACACTAAATAGAGTATAACAAAGCCGTGTTAACTATGAAATCTCCAACGCACACTCCGAGTTATATTACAGACCATCATTAAAGTGTTAACTCCTGGGGACAAGAACTCAGGACTGTGCTATCATGCTATGATAGGAAGTAATGATGTGTAGACACACAATAGAGTCTTACAAAGCCGCTTTCACTATGAAATCTCCAGGTCGCACTCTACGTCATGCTACAGACCATTAGAGTGTAAGCTCCTGGGATAAGAACTGAGGGCTGTGTGTGGTCTGTCCTGGGTTGTTAGACTGCAAAAAAAGCTGCGATAGGAAGCAGTGAAATATACACACACAGTGAATACAGAATAATTGGGCAGTGTTCAGTATGAAATCGCCAGCTGACACGCTGAGTTCTAACACAGTCCATTAGAGTGTAAGCTCCTGGGGACAAGGACCGAGGGCTGTTTTATCAGATTGGGAAAGTTATGATAGGAAGTAATGAAGTATACACACAATAAATAGAGTATAACTAAGCTGTCTTCACTATAAAATCTCCAGCTGATACTCCCAGTTATACTACAGACCATTAAAGTGTAAGCACCTGGGACAAGGACTGAGGGCTGTGTGTGGTCTGCCCTGGGTCGTGTTATCAGACTGGGAAAGCTATGATAGGAAGTAGTGGATTGTACAGGGCAGTGTTCCCTATGAAATCTCCGGCTGACACCGGGGAGTTCCAACACAGGCCATTAGAGTGTAAGCTCCTAGGACAAGGCTCTGGTTTGTATATCTGAATTAGACTGGTAAAGGTATGATAGGGTGAAGTGTACACACACTGTAAATACGTAAAAACAGGGTGGTGTTCAGAATGAAACCTCCAGCTGACACACAGTTCTAACACAAAGAGTGTAAGCTCCTGGGACGAGAACTGCAGGCTGTGTTATCAGACTTGGAAAACTTTGATAAGAAGTAGTGGATTGTACACACACAAAGCAGTGTTCACTATGGAATCTCCAGCTGACACAAGGGAGTTCTAACACAGGCCATTAGAGTGTAAGCTCCTGGGACAAGCCTCTGGTTTGTATATCAGAATCAGATTGGGATAGCAATTTAGGAAGTAGTGAAGTAAACACACACAATAGAGTATAACTAAGCTGTGTTCACTATGAAATCTCCAGCTGACACTATGGAATCTCCAGCTGAGTTACACTACAGACCATTAAAGTCTAAGCTCCTGGGACAAGGACTGAGGGCTGTGTGTGGTCTGTCCTGGGTTGTGTTAGACTAGGAAAGATAATAAGCAGTGAAGTGTGTGTATATACACACACACACAGTGAATACAGAATAACAGGGCAGTGTTCAGCGTTAGCGTGTAAGCTCCTGGGACAAGGACTGCAGGTTATGTGGGGTCTACTCTGGGTTGTGTTTTACATTGGGAAAGCTTTGACAGGAATAAGTGAATTGTACACACACGGGGCAGTGTTCACTATGAAATCTCCAGCTGACACTGGGAAGTTCTAACACAGGCCATTAGAGTGTAAGCTCCTGCGACAAGGACTGCGAGCTATGTGCGGTCTACTCTGGGTTGTGTATCACATGGGGAAAGTTTTTATAGGGTGTAGTGCATTATACACACACACAGGGCAGTGTTCACTATGAAATCTCCAACTGACACTGGGGAGTTCTAACACGGGCTTTTAGAGTGTAAGCTCCTGAGACAAGGACTGAGTGTTGTGTGTGTGGTCTGTCCTGGGTTGTTTTATCAGACTGGAAAAGCTATGACAGAAAGCAGTGAAGTGTACACTATAAAACCTTCAGCTGACACTGGGGAGTTTCTAACACAGGCCATTAGAGTGTAAGCTCCTGGGACGAGGACTGCAGGCTGTGTATCACATTGGTAAAAGCCATGATAGAAGGTAGTGAACTGTACACACACGGGGCAGTGTTCACTATGAAATCTCCAGCTGACACAAAACAGACCATTAGAGTGTAAGCTCCTGGGACGAGGACTAATGCCCCGTACACACGGTCGGACATTGATCGGACATTCCGACAACAAAATCCTAGGATTTTTTCCGACGGATGTTGGCTCAAACTTATCTTGCATACACATGGTCACACAAAATCCGATCGTTCTAAACGCGGTGACGTAAAACACGTACGTCGGGACTATAAACGGGGCAGTGGCCAATAGCTTTCATCTCTTTATTTATTCTGAGCATGCCTGGCACTTTGTCCGTCGGATTTGTGTACACACGATCGGAATTTCCGACAACGGATTTTGTTGTCAGAGAATTTTATATCCTGCTCTCAAACTTTGTGTGTCGGAAAATCCGATGGAAAATGTGTGATGGAGCCTACACACGGTCGGAATTTCCGACAACAAGGTCCTATCACACATTTTCCGTCGGAAAATCCGAGCGTGTGTACAGGGCATAAGGGTTGTGTCCGGTCTACTCTGGGTTGTGTATCGCATAGGGAAAGCAATAACAGGGAGTAGTGAATTGTACACACAGATCAGTGTTCACTATGAAATCTTCAACTGACACTGAGGATTTCAACCACACGTCGTTCGAGTGTAAGCTCCTGGGACAAGGCCCTGGTTTGCATATCAGAATTACACTGGGAAAGCAACGATAGTACAGCGAATTGTACAGAGTAATGTTCACTTTGAAATCTCCGGCTGACACTGGGGAGTTCTAACATAGGCTATTAGAGTGTAAGCTCCTGGGACGAGGACTAAGGGTTGTGTGCGGTCTACTCTGGGTTGTCTATCACATGGGGAAAGTTTTTATAGGGTGTAGTGCATTATACACACACGGGGCAGTGTTCACTATGAAATCTCCAACTGACACTGTGGAGTCCTAACACGGGCTATTAGAGTGTAAGCTCCTGGGACAAGGACTAAGGGCTGCGTGTGGTCTTGTTCTGGGTTGTGTATCACATTGGTAAAGCTATGATAGAAAGTAGTGAATTGTACACACAGGGGGCAATGTTCACTATGAAATCTCCAGCTGACACTGGGAAGTTCTAACACAGGCTATTAGAGTGTAAGCTCCGGGGACGAGGACTGCAGGCTGTGTGCGGTCTACTGTGGGTTGTGTATCACATGGAGAAAGTTTTTATAGGGTGTAGTAAAATATACACACACAGAGCAATGTTTACTATGAAATCTCCAACTGACACTGTGGAGTCCTAATATGGGCTATTAGAGTGTAAGCTCCTGAGACAAGGACTAAGGGCTGTGTGGGGTCTTGTTCTGGGTTGTGTATCACATGCCAAAAGTTTTTATAGGGTGTAGTGAAATATACACACACAGGGCAATGTTTAATATGAAATCTCCAGCTGACACTGCGGAGTCCTAACACGGGCTATTAGAGTGTAAGCTCCTGAGACAAGGACTAAGGGCTGCGTGGGGTCTTGTTCTGGGTTGCGTATCACATTGGTAAAGCTATGATAGAAAGTAGTGAATTGTACACACAGGGGGCAATGTTCACTATGAAATCTCCAGCTGACACTGGGAAGTTCTAACACAGGCTATTAGAGTGTAAGCTCCTGGGACAAGGCTCTGGTTTGTATATGAGAATTAGTCTGGGATAGGTAGCAGTGAAGTGTACACACAGACACAGTGAATACAGTACAACAGAGGGAGTTCAGAGAGCGGCCACTGGAGTGTAAGCTCCTGGGCCCAGGCCAGGCCGCAGTGTCCCGGGACAATAGGACGCGGAGTGGCGCCTGTCCTCCAGCCGCCGTGGAGGTGACCTCTCCCCCGGGGCGGGTTGTAGGAGAGCCCCCGGTCCCGTCACAGGTCGGGCCGCCCCCGCAGCTCTTCCCCTAATCCCGGGCCTAGCGCGGCCTGCGCTCTCCTCTCCGTCCCCAGATACACACACAGCACGGCCTTCAACCTCCCTCCCCACCGTCCATTACCACTCCTCCCCGAACCCCGGCCCTGTGTTTACCTGAGCGGCGGGCTTTGGCGGCGGCCTCCAGTCCGGGCCGCTGGGGGGAGCCGATCCTCAATGTCTCCGGGCCGAGCAGGATAATCCGGACATGAGGGGGAGCGGGAGGGGAAGGATCGGTTCTCCTCCTCCTCCTTCCCCGGGCCTGCCCCCCTCCCTCGCTCGCTCACCCTCTGCCCGGACACAGAGCAGGCCCCGAGCGCCCGACACAAGCTGAGGAGGAGGCGCCGCCTTCCCCGCCCCGGGAAGCAGCCAGTCAGCGCAGGCCGAGAGCCCTCCGGGGCCTGGGGGGAGAGAACCAACACGGCTGGCCGAGCGGTCACGGGAGGGAAGGGGGGGACGAGTCCGCTCCGGGCTGGCGCGCCACTCCGGCGATATTCGGGAATCCGCTTCTCCCTCACAGAACAAAATGCCGACCGGAAGTGCAGCTGCACGAAAGGACTCCCTCCACCGGCGCCAAACCGCCGAGCACCCCTCAGCCAGGGCCACTTCCGGTGTGTGTGTGTGACACAACACAGACTCAGCCAGGGACACTTCCGGTGTGTGTGCGTCTGCCTGTGACACCCTACAGGCCGGGCTTCTCCACACACAACTAGGTCATCATTGGGCCGCCCTGTGTGTGAGAGGACCGGACACTTCCGGTGTGGGTCTGTGCCACGGCCGAACCGCCGCCAGGTCCTGTCAGAGACAGGAAATCACATCCACAGTGTGAAGTACATCCATAAAAACATTCACAGTGTTCACTACATCTTCATCATAAACTGTACAGTGTTCACTACGTCTTCATCATAAACTGTACAGTGTATACTACATTCCCCATAAACTGTACAGTGTACACTACATCTTCATCATAAACTGTACAGTGTGCACTACATCCATCATAAACTGTACAGTGTACACTACATTCCTCATAAACTGTACAGTGTGCACTACATTCCTCATAAACTGTACAGTGTGCACTACATTCCTCATAAACTGTACAGCGTGCACTACATTCCTCATGAACTGTACAGCGTACACTACATTCCTCATGAACTGTACAGTGTGCACTACATTCCTCATAAACTACAGTGTGCACTACATCCCTCATAAACTTTACAGCATCCACTACATCCCTCATGAACTGTACAGTGTGCACTACATCCCTCATAAACTTTACAGTGTGCACTACATCCCTCATAAACTTTACAGCATCCACTACATCCCTCATGAACTGTACAGTGTGCACTACATCCCTCATAAACTTTACAGTGTGCACTACATCCCTCATAAACTGTACAGTGTGCACTACATTCCTCATAAACTGTACAGTGTACACTACATCCCTCATAAACTGTACAGTGTACACTACATCCCTCAAAAACTGTACAGTGTGCACTACATCCCCCATAAACTGTACAGTGTACACTACATCCCTCATAAACTGTACAGAGTACACTACATACCTCATGAACTGTACAGCATGCACTACATTCCTCATAAACTGTACAGTGTACACTACATCCCTCATAAACTGTACAGTGAATACTACATCTTCATCATAAACTGTACAGTGTACACTAAATTCCTCATAAGCTGTACAGCGTGCACTACATCTCTCATGAACTGTACAGTGTGCACTACATCCCTCATAAACTTTACAGTGTGCACTACATCCCTCATAAACTGTACAGTGTACACTACATCCCCCATAAACTGTACAGTGTACACTACATTCCTCATAAACTGTACAGTGTACACTACATCCCTCATGAACTGTACAGTGTGCACTACATCCCCCACAAACTGTACAGTGAACACTACATCCCTTATAAACTATACAGTGTCCACTACATTCCTTATAAACTGTACAGTGTGCACTGCATTCATTAAAAAAAACATCCACAGTGCACTACATCCATTATAAACTGTACAGTGTGCACTGCATTCCCCATAAACTGTACAGTGTACACTATATTCCTCATAAACTGTACAGTGTACACTACATCCCTCATACACTGTACAGTGTGCACTACATCCCTCATAAACTGTACAGTGTACACTACATCCCTTATAAACTGTACAGTGTACACTGCATTCCTTATAAACTGTACAGTGTGCACTATCTCATCCATAAAAAATCCACAGTGTGCACTACTTCCCTCAAACTGTACAGTGTACACTACATCTTCATCATAAACTGTACAGTGTGTACTACATTCCTCATAAACCGTGCAGTGTACACTATATTCCTCATAAACTGTACAGTGTACACTACATCTTCATCATAAACTGTACAGTGTACACTACATTCCTCATAAACTGTACAGTGTGCACTACATCCCTCATAAACTGTACAGTGTACACTACATCTTCATCATAAATTGTACAGTGTTCACTACATCTTCATCATAAACTGTACAGTGTACACTACATCCCTCATAAACTGTACAGTGTACACTACATCCCTCATAAACTGTACAGTATGTACTACATTCATAAAAAAAAACACCCACAGTGTGCAGTACATCCTTCGTGAACTGTACAGTGTGCACTACATCCCTCATAAACTGTACAATGTACACTACATCCCCCATAAAATGTACAGTGTACACTACATTCCTCATAAACTGTACAGTGTGCACTACATTCCTCATAAACTGTACAATGTGCACTACATTCCTCATAAACTGTACAGTGTGCACTACAACCACCATGAACTATACAGTGTGCCCTACATCCCTCATAAACTGTACAGTGTACACTAAATGCTCCAAAAACTGTACAGTGTGCACTACATCCCTCATAAACTGTACAGTGTGCACTACATCCCTCATAAACTGTACAGTGTGCACTACATCCCCCATAAACTGTACATTGTTTACTACATCTTCATCATATAATGTACATTGTACACTGCATTCCTCATAAACTGTACAGTGTGCACAGCATTAATAAAAAAACATCCACAGTGTGCACTACATCCCTCATAAACTGTACAGTGTGCACCTCATCCATAAAAAAAATCCACAGTGTGCACTACATTCCTCAAACCATACAGTGTACACTACATCCCCCATAAACTGTACAGTGTACACTAAATCCCCCATAAACTGTACAGTGTGCACTACATCCCCCATAAACTGTACAGTGTGCGCTACATCCCTCGTAAACTGTATAGTGTGCACTACATCCCCCATAAACTGTACAGTGTGCACTACATCCCCCATAAACTGTACAGTGTGCGCTACATCCCTCGTAAACTGTATAGTGTGCACTACATCCCCCATAAACTGTACAGTGTGCACTACATCCCTCGTAAACTGTATAGTGTGCACTACATCCCCCATAAACTGTACAGTGTGCACTACATCCCCCCGTAAACTGTACAGTGTACACTAGTACTACAGTGTACACCCGGGCAATGAAGGAGTGGCTTCGTAAGAAGCATTTTAAGGTCCTGGAGTGGCCTAGCCAGTCTCCAGATCTCAACCCCATAGAAAACCTTTTGATGGAGTTGAAAGTCCGTGTTGCCCAGCGACAGCCCCAAAACATCACTGCTCTAGAGGAGATCTGCATGGAGGAATGGGCCAACATACCAGCAACAGTGTGTGACAACCTTGTGAAGACTTACAGAAAACGTTTGACCTCTGTCATTGCCAACAAAGGATATGTAACAAATGTAGCGCTGGTAGATTTTCATCTACTGCTTATAGGTAAATTTAGTGGGTTATCTGTTTCATACATAGTCAGATTTAGCCTCTGTTCCAGTTTGGCTGTGTTGCATGTAGTTTCACACTGTGCCTGTGGGTGTCATTGTCGCCATGGGTGAGTGTTGGAAAGGCAACGCGTTGAAGCGCATGGGTGCTCTTATGTCCCGGATATAACTCGGTGGAGGTGGTCCTCCGAGTTGCATTCTGGGAGAGGGTATTTATGGGACAGACGCCATGTTTTAGGGTTTGTTTCGTTCCACCTGCTGGCCCTCCTGGCCGACAGGTATGTGTTAGGAGTACTACTGCGTGGTTCTCCGACCGGGAGGACCACGTTGCTGCAGCGTGTGGGTGGGCCCAGAAGCCTGTCTGGGGCCCACCACAGCAGTGAGGAAATGGTCCAGTGCTGTCTGTCCTACGGGAAGAAGCTGGACAACTGAGAAGATCCCAGGGGAGAACATATCATGGAAGGATCATGCAGAATGCTGGTCTGGAGAGGGCTGGTGACTCAGTTGGAGGACGCATCCTAAAGTTAACCTACCGCATAGTACTGCCGGGTCGGCTTAAAGGTTCTAGTGCTGTGTTTGCTGTCCATCGTAAACCATTACATCCTGTGGCAGAGGATCGTACGGGGTTCTATTCCATTCAAGTCTGTGGCAGAGACTTTTGTTCGTGCTGCATGCCGGTTGCTAGGTTAGTGAGAGAAACCTATCCGGGCGAGCAAAGATTCAACTCTAAAAGGAGAGTACATTCATCTACCATTTTCCAATTCATAATACTACAGCAAGGAAAGGTATTTAAACTTCCCTGCAACTCTTCTTCTACCTCTTTCCTGCTACTTCCTTCAGTTACTCTTTATTAAAGCATTGGAAAAGATACTCAAGTGTCTGGTGTCTACACTGTCTGGCATTAAACTCAACGGGACCCTAGACCCGGTTTTGGTGAAATTGAGGTAACAAAGGTGACGGCAACAGCCCGCTATAAACCAGCAGCTCCACCGTGAGTTAGTGCTACATGTGGGGGCGTCGATTGTTAGCCGTCAACCTCCCGCAACCCCGAGAAGAATTTCACCGGGAGTTTATGTTAAAAGAGGTTTCTGGACTTTGTCACTTTTTTCCAGGAAAAGAAGGGGTTAAATTGCAGGACTTTATTTCTGACTGCGTAGGCTGTGGGTGAGAAGTAAAAGCCCGGGAGCTACGTGATCAGAAGAACAAGTGGGAGGAGCTTAACCTACTTGTTACCGCGTGGGACGCGCGTATGTGTGTTGGCGCCAAAGGAGAAGAGAGGCCTCGTGATCGTGCTGAGAGGATCAGAGTACAGCCATGTCTTCTTTTCCATTGGTACAGTCGACTGTGGGGTCTAAGATGTTCCCTACAAGTACCGCTGCGGGTGCTATGCTGACCGGAACCCTGCTGACAGATACCGGCATTTGTTTGAAGCCGCAGGGGAGGTTTGTGCTATACACTGTTGGAGATATCGAAGGGCTGGGTATGCTTTGCCACAAGTGTGAAGGACTGGCCATACATATCTGTCCATTTGTTCGCTGTTTGCAGTGCGGAGAATATTTGTTCACGGTGGAGCAACCTACCATGTCGCCCCGTGCTTATCGTGTGGATTGGGCTACAGGAATTGCCACAGTGGAAACTACTGCCATTGCTGCTGGAGAGCAACAGGCCGCGATCTCATCTACTACCATGAGTGCTTCCAAGGAAGATGTTGCTGTTACTGCTTCCTCAACGGACATCACCTATATTTCCACGTCGACTACACCTATCCCCGTTGCACCTGTTCCAAGGAAGGTGGGATATGTGAAGGCTTCCCGCGGCCGTGGTCGAGGCCTACCCCAGAGACTACCCGAACCAGAGCCGGAGAAATACATGGATCCGGAGAAGTCCACGTCAGAAACGGGTGAGAGTTCAAAGGGGAGCATATCTGGGACTCTTTGTAAATATTTACCAGCAGAAGAGTTGAGAGACTCGGAGATAGATTCTATGTCGGATCTCTCCGGTGATGATGATGTGTTTGAAACAATGTCACAGGAACTGTTGTGGGCCCAGGGTGAAGATGTTGCTTCTGTTTTAACCTTCCCAGAGTGGACAGCCCTGAATTCTGGGAAGAGATCACCTTGTGTGGAGCCGCACAGTACTACCAAAGAGACATTGTCTAAAGTTGCTAGTTTGCTTTCGACACCCGTCGGATCTATGGTGAGTAAATCACCAAATTCTTGTGTGCCTCCTAGTTTGGGGAAAAATAGACCTTTGCCTAAACTTGCCCGTTTACAGAGAGTGCTCACCAAGCGCGTTGCTACAGAATGTGGTCTGGAATTTCCCTATGTTGCTCAGGACATTATGCAGGAAATTGAGGCCAACCGGGAACAGTGGTACCGTGAAGCTGTTTGGGACTATTTGTCTGTGCCAAAACCTTTCCAGAGAACTAGGTATTCTGTTGCCATAGATGAACGCTTCAATGGATGTTTCCTACATTGGAACTATGGTCGGCACATTTATGCTGACAAATTGGTCATTTGCAGACCCGGAAAAGATGATGTTGTGTACTTTATCACTACCATGGATAAACTAGGAAAGAAACTGACATTGCCAGATCCTCGGTTTTATTGGTGATTATAAAAAGGAACTCTGGGGTGTGTAGTTAGAAAGTGTCAGTGTCTAGAGATCTCCGTGGTCAAGAGATAATATTCACCTCAGCATTTTCAAATCCAAAGATTCTTTGTTAGCTGGACTTTCTTTATTGAAAGGATTTAATCCACTCAGAGACATGGATGGACTTTTCAAGTTACTTTAGCTTGTTTCCATTAAAAGGAAAATATGTGGGAAGAGAGTGTCATTCTTCTTCTGGAATGAGGCTTTGCTCCTAAACTGTTTGGTGATGATACTGTACATATCTAGAGTGTGTTTAACTTTGGGTTTTTTTCAGGAACAATTGGATCTCCTATCAAGCTGTTAGGCTTTTCAGCTAGATAGATAGTGGGGTTTGTGACAGTTCTAATGTGATTTCTTTTGCGGATGTGAACATGTTGTTGTATATAGTGTAAATGTTGAAACTGTAATATTTCTATACTGTCTTTTCTTCTCCCTTATCCAAGTTCTAAGTTCAAATACCTACTCTCAGGCTTGGGAGTTATTTGATAGACGTTGAGGACAACGTCTATTATAGTGGGGGGGGGGGGGGGGGTATGTAGCGCTGGTAGATTTTCATCTACCGCTTATAGGTAAATTTAGTGGGTTATCTGTTTTATACATAGTCAGATTTAGCCTCTGTTCCAGTTTGGCTGTGTTGCATGTAGTTTCACACTGTGCCTGTGGGTGTCATTGTCGCCATGGGTCAGTGTTGGAAAGGCAACGCGCTAAAGCGTATGAGTGCTCTTCTGTCCCGAAGATAAGTACGGGTATTTATGGGACAGACGCCATGTTTTAGGGTTCGTTTCGTTCCACCTGCTGGCCCTCCTGGCCGACAGGTATGTGTTAGGAGTACTACTGCGTAGTCCTCCGACCAGGAGGACCACGTTGCTGCAGCGTGTGGGTGGGCCCAGAAGCCTGTCTGGGGCCTACCACAGCAGCGAGGGAATGGTCCTGTGCTGTCTGTCCTACGGGAAGATGCTGGACAACTGAGAAGATCCCAGGGGAGGACCCGTCATGGAAAGATCATGCAGAGTGCTGGTCTGGAGAGGGGCCTACCGCATAGTACTGCTGGGTCGGCTTAAAGGTTCTAGTGCTGTGTTTGCTGTCCATCGTAAACCATTACATCCTGTGGCAGAGGATCGTACGGGTTTCTATTCCATTCAAGTCTGTGGCAGAGACTTTTGTTCGTGCTGCGTGCCGGTTGCTAGGTTAGTGAGAGAAACCTATCCGGGCGGGCAAAGATTCAACTCTAAAAGGAGAGTACATTCATCTACAAGATTCCAGTTCATTCAAGGTATTTGAACTTCCCTGCAACTCTTCTTCTACCTCTTTCCTGCTACTTCCTTCAGTTACTCTTTATTAACGCATTGGAAAAGATACTCAAGTGTCTGGCGTCTCCACTGTCTGGCATTAAACTCAACGGGACCCTAGACCCAGTTCTGGTGAAATTGAGGTAACAAAGGTGACGGCAACAGCCCGCTATAAACCAGCAGCACCACCGTGAGTTAGTGCTACACAAAGTATTGAGATGAATTTTTGATATTGACCAAGTACTTATTTTCCACCATAATTTGCAAATAAATGATTTAAAAAATCAGACAATGTGATTGTCAGGATTTGTTTCCACATTTTGTCTCTCATAGTTGAGGTATACCAATACTTACCAACTGTCCCGAATTTCTTGGGACATTCCCCGGATTTAGACTTTTTTCCCCATTTTATTAATTCCCGGGAAATGTCCAGAGAAATCCACTTTTTCCCGATTTTTCGCCGCCGCCGCTAGAGGTCCGCGGCCATTGGAGACAATGTCTCCACCGGCCGCCATTTTTGAGAAGACCAGAAGTGGAGTGGAGCTGGGTGGCTTCAATAGAAACCGAGCTGCTGCGGCTCTGCCCACCCCAGCCCCGCTCCGCCCACCCTCCGCTCCGCCCTTCCCTGCTCCGCCCTATTCCTCCCCGCTTCCAGTCTGTTATGGAAAGGGGCAGGGGTGGGCGGTGGTTCTATTGTAACTACGCGGCCGGCAGAGACATTATGTTGTTCCCCCTTGGCCTTCTGTTATGGCGGCGGATTCACCGCTGGGGACTCCTGATGTGAGGGGGGCTCCGCTGGGGACTCCTGATGTGAGGAGGGGCTCCTCTGGAGACTCCTGATGTGAGGGGGGCTCCGCTGGGGACTCCTGGTGTGAGGGGGGGCTCCGCTGGGGACTCCTGGTGTGAGGGGGGCTCCGCTGGGGACTCCTGATGTGAGGGGGGGCTCCGCTGGGGACTCCTGATGTGAGGGGGGATCCGCTGGAGACTCCTGGTGTGAAGGGGGGCTCCGCTGGGGACTCCTGATGTGAGGGGGGCTTCGCTGGGGACTCCTGGTGTGAGGGGGGGGATCCGCTGGGGACTCCTGATGTGAGGGGGGCTCCGCTGGGGACTCCTGATGTGAGGGGGGGCTCCGCTGGGGACTCCTGATGTGAGAGGGGGCTCTGCTGGGGACTCCTCATGTGAGGGGGGCTCCGCTGGGGACTCCTGGTATGAGGGGGGCTCCGCTGGGGACTCCTGATGTGAGGGGGGCCCTGCTGGGGACTCCTGGTGTGTAGGGGGCTCCGCTGGGGACTCCTAATGTGAGGGGGGATCCGCAGGGGACTATCCTGATGTGAGGGGTCTCCGCTGGGGGCTCCTGATGTGAGGGGGGCTCCGCTGGGGACTCCTGATGTGAGGGAGGGATCTGCTGGGGACTCCTGATATGAGGAGGGGCTCCGCTGGGGACTCCTGGTGTGAGGGGGGCTCTGCTGGGGACTCCTGGTGTGAGGGGGGGCTCCGCTGGGGACTCCTCATGTGAGGGGGGCTCCGCTGGGGACTCCTGGTGTGAGGGGGGCTCCGCTGGGGACTCCTGATGTGAGGGGGGGCCTGCTGGGGACTCCTAATGTGAGGGGGGCTCAGCTGGGGACTCCTGATATGAGGAGGGGCTCCGCTGGGGAGTCCTGATGTGAGGGGGGGCTCCGCTGGGGAGTCCTGATGTGAGGGGGGCTCCACTGGAGACTCCTGATGCGAGGGGGGCTCCGCTGGGGACTCCTGATGTGAGGGGGGGCTCCGCTGGGGACTCCTGATGTAAGGGGGGCTCCGCTGGGGACATCTGATGTAAGGGGGGGCTTCGCTGGGGACAATGTAATAATAGAAATAATGCACTTCAATCATCCTGACACCATAACAACCATGGTGTCGGGATGATTGAAGTGCTAACACCAGGTGTTTGGAGTATCTTTATCTGCTGATTGTTAAACTTTGTAGAATACACATATTTCCATTGTTGTGTAGGATCTAGGGCTGCTGTCCCTCCATCCCTCTCCCCCCCTTTCCCTCTCCATCCCTCATTCATCTCAGACTCTAACCACACCCCTATGAGCCATGCCTATTTAAGACACACCCACTATTTTGCATAAACCATGCCCATTTTTGCCGAGTCGCGCTTTGAGCGTCACAGTTTTTCCTTTTCCCCTGTGCCACGCCCACAAACGCATGCCCTGCCCCCTAATTATAACAAGACTCCGCCTACAGACAAAAAAGTGTCCCTAAAATTTTTTTTACAATGTTGGCAACTATGTATACCTATGATGACAATTACAGGCCTCTCTCATCTTTTTAAGTGGGAGAACTTGCACAATTGGTGGCTGACTAAATACTTTTTTGCCCCACTGTATATAGGGACTGAGTACAGAGATTCCCCATTGCCTTTCTCTGCAGCCTCAGCTGCACTACAGATGAATGAATAGAAGTCTGTGTACAGAGGATCCTGTTCATTCACAAACTGAAGTACAGTTTATTATGCTAAAGCAATAAATGAATGAACACAGGAGTGGTAACCATCCCTCATTGTGTGTTCATTCAAGAGGGGGCTGGTAAACATGACACACCTATTTGCAAAGTAAAACCCTTCTGTGTCTCCCTTGCAGCACCTGCAGCCACACCTCCCAACTTTTTGAGATGAGAATGAGGGACACCTATCAGCAAAAGTATGCTAGCATAGGACACACCCATTGTCATGCCCCCTTAAAGGAGAATTGTACAAAAAATAAAAGATTGGTTAAACCCACAAGTGATTTTTTTACCACTACTATTCATTTATATTGGCTTTTGGAATTTACAAATGCAGTAATTTAGAAATCAGATGAAAGGTTTAGCGCTGGAAAACACTTTTTGATAGATAAAAAGTGCATTTTATATACATCTATAAAGATCAGACCAAAATGAGGGACAAATGAGGAGGAATGAGGGACAGAGGTACATTGCTCCAAATCAGGGACAGTCCCTCGAAATCAGGGACAGTTGGGAGCTATGCCGGCAGCTGGTGGGAGGGGAGAGGAGGAGAAGCCAGTAGCTGCAGGGGAACCACAGGATATCAGTGCTAAGAGGGCAAGGGGAATCTATGTGCAGTGTGTCTGTGACAGGGCACAGTGGGCACCCCTTTCCTTGGGTCCCATGTGCTCCTCACACACTTGCACACTCGATGATACACCACCGGTACAGTGTGCACTACATTTATGACTAGGGAATAATATGTCATTCTTCCCTCTTCTTACCCAGAAGACGGAAATACAGTGAACACTACATTCATAACTAGGAAATAATATGTACTTCTTCCCCCTTCTCACCAAAGTGTGGAACATACAGTGTGCACTACATTCATAGCTAGAAAATAAAATGTCATTCGTCCCTCTTCTCACCTTGGAGAGGGATGCACAGTATGCACTACATTCATAACTAGGAAAGAAATGTAATTCCTCCCCCTTCTCAAATACAAGAGGGATGTACAGTGTACATTTCTATCTAAATTTGCCTGTATGTTCACACACACACATTTTCAGTTACCCCTATAATATATTTTATATAAATATATATATCCCCTTCCCGTGGACCGTACGCAGATGTGCGTACTCAGCTTTCGGGGGTTATACCGGGATGATGCCCGCAGCTGCAGGCATCATCCCGGTACCGTTGTTTACAGAGTCGGCTATCCGTATATAACAACCGATGCGGCTAAAAGCCGCTCGGCTGTTATACCGGAGGAGCGGGAGGGGACGTCCCCCCTTCCCGCTGCCTCCCGCCGCTCTTACCGGGCCTCCCATGCGATCGGGAGGCCCGGTGTCCAATCGGCTGCCTCCGGCGGCTGGGGGCAGGCTGGAACGAAGCCATGAATGGCTTCGTTCCAGCCTTCTAATTGTAAACGCGGAAGCGACGTCATGACGTCACTTCCCATTTACTCGGCTGCCAATGGCGCAGAATTGAAAAAAATTCACAGTATTCAGAATCGCGATCTGAATACTTTGAAGTGCAGAGGAGGGATCGGGGGGTCTTTTAGACCCCCGATCCCTCCATAAAGAGTACCTGTCACCACCTATTACTGTCCCAAGGGATGTTTACATTCCTTGTGACAGCAATAAAAGTAAAAAAAAAACTTTTTTTTTTTTTTTAAACACAATTTATAAGTATAAAAATAAATAAAATGAATTAAAAAACATTTTTTTTTTAAAGCGCCCCCGTCCTCACGAGCTCGTGCAGCGAAGATAACGCATACGGAAGTCGCGCCCGCATATGTAAACGGTGTTCAAATCACACATGTGAGGTATCGCCGCGACCGTCAGAGCGAGAGCAATAATTCTAGCCCTAGACCTGCTCTGTAATGCTAACCTGGTAACCGTAAAAAAAATTTAAAGCGTCACCTATGGAAATTCATAGCTACCATAGTTTGTCGCCATTCCACGAGTGCGTGCAATTATAAAGCGTGACATGTTTGGTATCTATTTACTCAGCGTAACATCATCTTTCACATTATACAAAAAAATTGGGGTAACCTTACTGTTTGGATTTTTTAAAATTCATGAAAGTGTCCCTTTTCCAAAAATTTGCGTTTAAAACACCGCTGCACAAATACCGTGTGATATAAAATATTGCAACAATCTCCATTTTATTCTCTAGATTCTCTGCTAAAAGATATATATATATAATGTTTGGGGGTTCTAAGTAATTTTCTAGCAAAAAAATATGGATTTTAACTTGTAAACACCAAATTTCAAAAATAGGCTTAGTCATGAAAGGGTTAAATATATACACACACAGATACAAAAGATCAGTTCAGCAGTTCAGATTAATATTTAGATGCTTGTGTGTTGCTGTGTGATCTTTCACCATGGTTGCTATTGATATGCACTCACCAGATTCGTAGGCACGTCAACTCACCCTAAAATCCAAGGAGTCACCCTGTTTTTTACTCCTGCCACCCTGTCATCCTGCATTCATTCACCAAAGACCCGACTCTCTTCCCTACATAGCTGCCAGCTGTCCCATATTTCACAAGACAGTCCTGAAATGTTCATATGTGTAAAGGCAGTAAATGTGTATTTTACAGTTTTGACTACTGTTTCTAAAAGTTTGAGGCTGGGTTCACACCGTTGCGCTGCATTAATGCACGCATGCTGACACTCTTTGTGCCACATGTTAAATCAAAACTAAAGGGTTAATACTCACCTTTCCACAGACCATCGCCAGCATCTTCTCCTGTGTGCCAGGTCTCAGCCATCTTTATTGGCAGGCATGGTATGACATTCCTCCTGCCCATGCGCAGGAGCTAATCATCCCTGCACACAGCTGGCCAGCTGCTGTTAACTGAGCTGCGCATGAAGTGCACTCCTGTGATCCACAAGAGATGTATGGCCAAGAAAGCTTGGGACATACTTCTCTTTTAAGTCTGTGGGGGTAGGAGAAAAGACTGTAATACTTACCTTATTCATCCCACCCTGGGCCCCCCAGGCCCCCCAGGCCCCAGCACTCTTCTCTCCAATGTTCCAGGTTATGGGCAGGCCATCATTGTCCTCACATATAAGACTAGTGGCCCTCAATTGCATGTTATGACATTGGTATGCTATAGCCAGTCAGAGATGAAGGCCTACTGGGGCCTGGGCATGCAGCGTGGAGAAAGGTGTAAGGTAAGTATTATAGTAAGAAAAAAGGTAGGTATTACAGCTTATTCTTCTACCCCTATCCTTAACATACTGTGCATTTAACCCTTGCAGTGCAGGTATTGTTTTTCTTTTACCCGGAGTTGGGCTATAAAAGCACTTAAACTGCCTCTATAATAGTGCTGCATACAAATTACTCCTTTTGTAAAGAGCTCAGCGTACCTAAAAAGCAATCACTGTGTTACAAGTAAACATAGTCCAAGTCCCTTGAATGGACAAAGTGACAGATTCTCTTTGAAGCAGACCATCACTCAATTAATGCATTAGGCATCACTGTACTCCCCCCCCCCCCCACTGTGCGAACAAAAATGGGTTAAAAAAAATGTTTTTTTGTTTGGTACTTCTTTTATTTATTTTTTATTGTTAGCCCAGCCATTTACAGATTATTAGGCTGGCCATACGCAGATTTCGTTTAGTTGGATTCCAGCTGAAATTGACCAGCTGGCTCAACAAAAATCAACATTTGTAGAAGGAGCCAAGTGGAAATTTCTTACCCGAACAGCACCTGTATCCAATCAGATGCAGTCAATGTTCGGGTGTTCTGACAGCCACAGGTCCAGGCTGTCAGAATACAATAGCAGGCACTGCATATTCATCCATTCATGGGGAATCAAGTTGTTTCCTTCATTCAGCCTGTGGAACTGAACCAGAGAAACCTTAAAGTGGTTGTAAACGCTAAAGGTTTTTTTACCTTCACGGATTCTATGCATGAAGGTAAACCTTCTGGGTGCAGCTTCCCCCACAGCCCCCCTAATACTCAGCTGAGCTTCCTCTCGATCAAATGATGTGCAGGAGAGACTCTGTTGTCCAGGGGCTCCCTCTCCTCATTGGCTGAGACAGCAGCGGGAGCCATTGGGGTGGGGCCGAGCCGCAGCTCTGTGTCTTATGGAGCACTCACCACTGCCCGCATAGCAAGTGGCTTGCTATTGGGGGCATTGGTCAAGGGGGAGGAGCCAGGACTACCAGCGGGGGACCCCAGAAGAAGGATCAGGGCTGCTCTGTGCAAAGCCACTGCACAGGTACCTAAGTATTAAATGTTTCTTTTTTTTTTAAAGCCGAGCCTTTAATACCACTTTAATAACACCACAAGAAGTGCACTTCTTTACTTATGGATTAACTGCTCATTTTTGTCTAGGGGTGAGGAAAGCGGAGCTATACTTACCTAATCCTCCAAACACAAGACCAGTCCCTGCTGCTCCTGACGTCATCCAGAGGCTGGCCCAAGAGGCTGATGGGAAAGGAGTGTGGAGTTTTGCCAGGCAGCTGAATTATAGGCCCAAGACAGGAAGCCGGCCCGCGGCGGCAGCCACTACATACATTGCCTTGCAGAGAAGGCTGCGCTGCATACCCTCTGTACTAGTGCGCAGAGGCTGAGCGAGCTCCTCCCCTTGACGTCCTGGGTGGCATGACGTCACCCAGAGGCCAGCCCGAGAGGTTGGTGGGAAAGGAGTGTGGGTGGCACATAATCTGGCAAGGGTTATAACCCCCCCTCCCTTACTCTAACTAAAATGAAAAAAGTTTTGTCTATAATTTTACTTTAATGTGTATGGCCAGCTTTAGTTATGAGAGCATAAGCTTACAAATGAATAGTTTCCATGTATGTGTGCTCTATTGTAGTTGCCAATATTTAAAAATGATTTTAACAATACAGTCTCAGAGGACCTTGGTACACCATGTACCTCATTATGACAATGTTTATTTAATTGAAACACAAATTGCCTTTTGCATATTTGAATATTACTTCTCAATATTTGTTTCATTAAAAAGCATAGAAATAATAGATGATTAAGATTGCCTCTAACATGCACTAAAAGATGTGAATTATTTTTCAGTTACTTGCATTGAACACCAGGGACATTTGCAGAGACAACACTTTTTATGGACAAATGCATGTGCCTTGATGTCAAGGACAGTTAGTTACAAAAGAGGAGCCAGGGGAGCATTCTTAAAACATTTTGTTCTCCCAGTTTCACCTCTTGGGCTGAAGTCACTGCCTGTGTTTTTGCTCCCATGAGACTGAATCCTCAAAAAAAATAAAATAAAAAAAACACTCAATAGGGAAATAAATGTTGGCATCCTGTCTATATCCCTGTCCCATCTATCACTCAACTATGAGGAAGGGCTGCTAGGCCAGAGTTTGGGCCTATTCCGGGTACATCTGGCTGTTAGGCTGTTCAAGGGCCTATCCAGAAGCAAGAGAGCTGCGTAGGGTTGGGACTGAGGCTTGCAGTCCAACCAGAAGTGACGGTTCTGCCAGCCAGAGAACCTGTTGTGGTCGGAGGTAGAGGGGAAGCTTTCGCCACTAAGGGACCAACCACCCTATTACCAGGGACCACAGTGAGTAGCTGAAGCAAGTACTGGAGCAGTATTCTCACCAACCGGGGACGGTGAAGAATCAGGAAACTTCAGCAGGTGCCAAGCCAGGGACCCAGACAGTGGGGTGACATTTGAGGAGTATCTGGAGTGTCAAGCCAGGGTCCCAGCAGGGAAGCGGGGGTAACACTTCAGGAAGATGCTAAGTAAGACGATTGGAAGTGATGTTCCATCAGCTGTGCATGCGTTCCACGGGTTCACTAATATGACAGAACAGCGACAGCTACGGCTTGAATTTCTGAGTAATTTTAGCAATAAAGTGAGTATATATATATATATATATATATATATATATATAGTGGGGCAAAAAAGTATTTAGTCAGCCACCAATTGTGCAAGTTCTCCCACTTAAAAAGATGAGAGAGGCCTGTAATTGTCGTCATAGGTATACCTCAACTATGAGAGACAAAATGTGGAAACAAATCCAAACAATCACATTGTCTGATTTTTGAAAGAATTTATTTGCAAATTATGGTGGAAAATAAGTATTTGGTCAATATCAAAAGTTCATCTCAGTACTTTGTTATATATCCTTTGTTGGCAATGACAAGTCTTCACAAGGTTGTCACACACTGTTGCTGGTATGTTGGCCCATTCCTCCATGGAGATCTCCTATAGAGCAGTGATGTTTTGGGGCTGTCGCTGGGCAACACGGACATTCAACTCCCTCCAAAGGTTTTCTATGGGGTTGAGATCTGGAGACTGGCTAGGCCACTCCAGGACCTTGAAATGCTTCTTACGAAGCCACTCCTTCGTTGCCCGGGTGGTGTGTTTGGGATCATTGTCATGCTGAAAGACCCAGACACGTTTCATCTTTAATGCCCTTGCTGATGTGAGGAGGTTTGCACTCAAAATCTTATGATTCATTCTTTCATGTACATGGATCAGTCGTCCTATTCCCTTTGCAGAGAACCAGCCCCAAAGCATGATGTTGCCACCCCCATGCTTCACAGTAGGTATGGTGTTCTTTGGTTGCAACTCAGCATTCTCTCTCCTCCAAACACGACGAGTTGTGTTTCTACCAAACAGTTCTACTTTGGGGGCTGTCGCTGGGCAACACGGACATTCAACTCCCTCCAAAGGTTTTCTATGGGGTTGAGATCTGGAGACTGGCTAGGCCACTCCAGGACCTTGAAATGCTTCTTACGAAGCCACTCCTTTTTTGCCCAGGTGGTGTGTTTGGGATCATTGTCAGCTTGAAAGACCCAGACACGTTTCATCTTTAATGCCCTTGCTGATGTGAGGAGGTTTGCACTCAAAATCTTATGATTCATTCTTTCATGTACACGGATCAGTCGTCCTATTCCCTTTGCAGAGAACCACCCCCAAAGCATGATGTTGCCACCCCCATGCTTCACAGTAGGTATGGTGTTCTTTGGTTGCAACTCAGCATTCTCTCTCCTCCAAACACGACGAGTTGTGTTTCTACCAAACAGTTCTACTTTGGTTTCATCTGACCATATGACATTCTCCCAATCCTCTTCTGGATCATCCAATTGCTCTCTAGCAAAACTCAGACGGGACATCCCGGGTCAGCCCGGACATGTACTGGCTTAAGCAGGGGGACACGTCTGGCACTGCAGGATCTGAGTCCCTGGCGGTGTAGTGTGTTACTGATGGTAGCCTTTGTTACGTTGGTCCCAGCTCTCTGCAGGTCATTCACTAGGTCCCCCCCGTGTGGTTCTGGGATTTTTGCTCACCGTTCTTGTGATCATTTTGACCCCACGGGGTAAGATCTTGCATGCAGCCCCAGATCGAGGGAGATTTTCAGTGGTCTTGTATGTCTTCCATTTTCTAATTATTGCTCCCACAGTTGATTTCTTCACACCAAGCTGCTTGCCTATTGCAGATTCAGTCTTCCCAGCCTGGTGCAGGTCTACAATTTTGTTTCTGGTGTCCTTCGACAGCTCTTTGGTCTTCACAATAGTGGAGTTTGGAGTGTGACTGTTTGAGGTTGTGGACAGGTGTCTTTTATACTGATAACAAGTTCAAACAGGTGCCATTAATAGAGGTAATGAGTGGAGGACAGAAGAGCCTCTTAAAGAAGAAGATACAGGTCTGTGAGAGCCAGAAATCTTGTTTGTTTGTAGGTGACCAAATACTTATTTTCCATCATAATTTGCAAATAAATTCTTTCAAAAAGCAGACAATGTGATTGTCTAGATTTGTTTCCACATTTTGTCTCTCATAGTTAAGGTATACCTATGATGACAATTACAGGCCTCTCTCATATTTTTAAGTGGGAGAACATGCACAATTGGTGGCTGACTAAATACTTTTTTGCCCCACTGTGTGTGTGTGTGTGTATATGTATATATATATATATATATATATATCTATATATATATATATATATATATATATAGATATATATATATAGATAGATAGATATATAGATATCTATATATCTGTATATAGATATATATATATATATATCTCTATATATATATCTCTATATATATATATAGAGATATATATATATATATATTATATATATATGGCTTTTTTTTTTCAGCGGGAACGCGGGGGAATGCAGTTCTGGCACCTCCTGGACTGACTGCATGTAATGGTAAGGGATGCTGGGGTGTGCTGCAGGGTATTGATGCTCACTGCTGGGGGATCTATTCTAGCTGGAGGGGATATATTTTTGCAGGGCGGGTCTATTGTTGCTAAGGAGGTCTATTGTTGCTGGTGGGGGACCTATTGTTGCTGGGGGTGGGTCTTATGTTGCTGGGGGTCAGTTGCTGAAAGAGATCTACTGTTGGGGGGAGGGGTCCACTGTTGATGGCTGCTGGAGAGTCTATTAATGCTGGCTGTGCAGAGATCTGTTGATGCTGCCGGGAATCTATTGTTGCTGGGGGGGGGACATTTTGTTGTGGGTTGCTCCATTGCTGTTAGGGGGATCTATTGTTGCTGGCTGCAGGGGATCTATTTTACTGCTTTTCTTGATATCATTACCAAATTCTATTCAAATTACTTAGCAACACAAAATGATACTTGGTTCTGTATTGTCTAAAAGGGGCGGTACTGGGAGGTGGGTAGGGGATGGAACCAAGGGATGGTGCTCGGAGGTGGGTAGGGACGGAGAAAAGCGGTGACTCGGAAAGGGGGAGTTCCTGCACCTACTGTCCTAGAAAAAAAGCCCTGTATGTATGTGTGTGTATATATATATATATATATATATATATATATATATATATATATATATATATATATGACATCTGTGATGCCGTTTCGATTTTTAATTTTGAAAGCCTAAAAGGTTTAGCGCAGAATAATGCGGGGTGTACCAACATGGCCTCTACCACATTCCTACTGGTGACCCAGCTTCTTTCAAAATTCTTTCAAAATTGAACATCAAAACAGCATCACAGATGTCAGTATACTATATTTATTCATATATGCTCACTATATATTACTCTGAAATTCAAGACGTAGCTGGGTGTAGTAAAATGTCCGCTGCCGCCTTCTGACTTTAGGTGTTCTGTCAGATTAGCAAACCTGGTAGCAGTGGAACGCATGTGTAACTGACAGAACGTCACTTCTGTTCGCTGATTTAATGGGTTCACTAATCTGATAGAACACAGGCACAAGGGTGTTTGTAGTTGAGAAAACTCCTCCCCCCCTTTTCCAGGTGAAAAAAAAAAAAATACCCAAACTTTTGAGATGGATGACATCACTTTGGCCTTGGCCAGGAACCAGGAAGCAACTGAAGAAATGTAAAAAAAGTTTACAGCAAGTAAATCTAATATAAAATTTTAACTATTTACTAAGGCTAGCAACATGAAAAAATAGTTAATGTTGTTTGAGAGAGTTTAGTTCAGCTTTAATGATGTAATAGTATAAAGATCTGCATTATTATGTGTCCTGGAGTTCAACTTTATATTTACCTTTTGGTTTGCTTGCAGGATCTTCCAAGCTCTGCTGTTTCATTGCAGATCTGAAAGAAAAAAGAAAGAACCCGATACCATCAGTGACAGTTATATCTAGCGATCGGACTTCCTTTCATTTTTAAATGTAATTCTTTGTCAGAATTGCAAAGAAGTCGAAGACATAAAATGATGGTTTTCAAAGAACTGCAAGGACATGGAATCAAAATTACCCTGATCGAATGGCAATGAAAATCTAAATACATTTTCCATAGTTTTTTAGCATTTCGATTTTGTTTCAGTTTGTTTGCAATTTTCTTTCAACCTTTCCTTTGATAAAATTTATCGAAGTTGTCATTTCAATTGTATAAGCAGAAATATTGTTGCAATGTGAAATTTAAAAAAAAACTGTTGCATGTACATTTTGCGCTTTGAAAGGCATATTAGATCGATACAAGCCCAGTTTCACTTCATAGTTGACCAAATTCTAGTAGTTGATTGAACTTGTGGATTGCAGGTTAATATGTTTCTGGTGATTACTCGAATTGTCTTTGTGATTCCTGGAATCAAAAGTGGTGAAATGTGACTAGAAATTGCCACATGAATTTCCTCTTAGGATAGGTTGATGCAGGTAAAAATCTGCCCAGAGGCTGCATGGTATCTATCCTGAGAGGTCCGTGGACTGCACTCCTTGTGGGGGAGATGTTGGTACATATTTTCACATGTTCTGGAATTGCCCGGGAGTAGCCCGCTTTTGGACGAAGGTGGTTGATCTTATGAACCTCAGCCTCCAGTAGACCCTCCGGATTACTCCCGAAGTTTTGCTCTTAAGTATCCATGATGACGACCAAAGGCCCAGATGCACCAAACTGCTAATCTAATTTCTGTTGTACTATGCTAGGAGAGAGATAATACTAAGGCGGAACTCCCGATCCCATCCCTCCGTAGTCTCTTGGGAAAAATCAATTAATTCTGCTCTTCCTATGTATAAATTGACATATATCAATAGAAATTGCTCCAAGAAATACGAAAGAGTTTGGTAGCCCTGGACTGCATAGAGAGGGAATATCCCTATAGGTTCTTATCCTCACAGGTTGGATGCCATGACTTCTCACGTTGATCCCCGCCTATGTATGCTGTTGGGTTTTGTTGTAGTGCTCTATATGTCATAATCTGTTAATGTACACTTTTGTTATGATGACTATGCCTCACACTCAGTGTAAGTGTTTCTCATGTCACTTTGCTTATTTCCATGCTGTATTTGACCGTTGTACCATACCTATGTTCAATAAAGGAACATTCTGTTTTTTGTTAAAAAAATAAATTGCCACATGTATGGTCAGCTTGAGGGCCTAAGGGTACTCTGTAAGGCTGGCCATAGATGGATACAACCTCAAATGAAAATTCTTAGAAAAAAGCTTAGGAAAAATCATACAAAAATTCTCAGAACATTTGCTTGCCTTTCAAAAGATTTTGTTGCTTTTAATATTTGGTTTTGGAATGAATGGACTTTACCAATTGAAAACCACATACACTGTTAGAAATTCATTTGTTCAAGAAAAAACTTCCATCCCGCTCCTTCGAATTTTTGTATCACTGTGGTTGACGATGAATGTCGATGTGACCCCACTAATGATTATAAAAATGAAAAACTTTCTTAGAATCTCCTTTCCCAAAGAATTTCCTTTCAAAATGTCACCCATCTATGGCCATCTCTAGACTTCACATACTGTTGCTATATGTCAGGCTTTGATAAAACTTTATTGATCCAAGCTGGTGGTGATCCCAATCAAACTTCAGTCAAAGAAAAAGTGGAATCTGGCAGAGGTCACCAGACTTTTATGAATAAGCTAATGGAAGGGCACCCTCTTTCCCCTCTGTTAGCAGAGGCAGCCTAGCAAAAAGCATAAAGACAGTGCTGAGCGTTCTTATTAAAAAGCCCAGTATGCTTTCAGCAAGCATTGCTTGGTTTGTCCTTACAATGATGTAATGGCTAAAGGGTAGAACCAAACAGCACCATGGGGAGATGGAGATACGTAACACACCTAAGAGCAAAAATCAGCTCAAAGGGAGGCATTACTGGTAAGAATTATTATTATTATTATACAGGATTTATATAGCGCCAACAGTTTGTGCAGCGCTTTACAACATCAGGGCAGACAGTATAGTTACAACACAATTCAATACAGGAGGAATCAGAGGGCCATGTATTTTTTTTTATGTTTTGTTTCTTTACAAAATTTTCCTAATCAAAAAAATTTTTCTAAATTAAAGAAATTGTCCTAGTATCAGGTTGTTGTATCATACAATAAGAACCCAGGAAAATTAACACTTCAAACCATATCAAAATGACCCTCTGACCTTACTTTTCCACAACACTCATCCTTCAGTTGAATCATACAAGAACAGTTTGTCCCCAAATCTTTTGCTTTTTTGCCCCAATGTAGGAAATACCTTACCTGTAGAAGCAAGAAAAATTATAATGAACTGAAAGGCCAGGGTCAACAGGGTTGCCAATCGTCAATAAATTTACTGACGATTTGTAAAAATCAATGACTTTTACAATTGTCTGTACATATCAGGGGCTGATAATTTGTCATGCTGTGTTGACTTTTGCAAGTGTAAACCATGCAAATTACTTGTTATGTGTATTTGCACTGTGTTCCATATCATGTTTGTAGTGTTTAAATATTGATTGTCTTCGTTTTTAATAGGAGTTCTGTCCTTTTTCAGGTTGTCAGTAAAAAAATGTGCTTCGTCTGTAAATTTCCAAAGTTTTGTCAGTAAAAAATTCTGCAGGAGGTTGGCAACCCTGAGGGTCAACAACATAATGGAGTCAGAAAAGGGGTATTAGTTACCAGAGACAAATATGAAAAGTGCTATACCTTATGGGCCAACTGGATCCACCATACAAGGCACCTGACCCCACTACTCAGTCCAAATACATATTTACACATTGTTCTCTCCCTCTTAATGTATGAAGCAGTCTCAGGTATTGGGAAGGGCAATGACATCTAGAATGTTATCTTATTGATTTATACAGTATCTCACAAAAGTGAGTACACCCCTCACATTTTTGTAGATGTTTTATTATATCTTTTCATGTAACAGCACTGAAGAAATAACACTCTGCTACAATGTAAATGTCACGGAGGACAAGTCACCTCCGTTCGCCGGGCTGCGGGGCGCATGCGCAGGGGGTTGTTGTTGAGACGTGCACCCGTGCGCGGCCTGATGGTGCGGCGCGCGCGGGTGCACGGCGGCCCGCGTGTGCGCGCCGTCGCCCGTGCGGGTGCCCGGTAGCGCGTCACGCTGACGCGCTCACTGGGAGGTTACTTTAGACGACACCAGCACCCAGTCGGGTTGCTGGTTTGTCGTCAGCTTTCCCTGCCTGTGTTTGAACTCCTGCGTACTGTATCTCGTGAAACCGACCCTCTGCCTGAATAAACGACCCCTCTTGTCTGCTGGATACCCTGACCCTCTGCCTGGATAAACGACCACTCTTTGTCTGCTGGATACCCTGACTCTCTGCCTGGATAAACGACCACTCTTTGTTTGCTGAATACCCTGACCCTCTGCCTGAATAAACGACCACTCTCTGCTTGCTGGATACCCTGACCTTCTGTCTATTAAAGGATCACCCTAGACCTGTTGGATTTCCTGCTCTCTGCCTGTGCCTCCAACCATACTTCCCACGGGGCTGCTACCCCCTTGACCCCCTCAGTTATAAGGACTTCCTAACCATCAGTCTGATTTCTCTTAACCTTTGCCCTTTGCACCTCCAGGCACTCCTTCAGAGGACTTCCCGCCATCCAGGCCATCCTGAGTCTTCCTCCAGTTTACCGGAGACCCGTGCCTCCGCGTGCTCCCGATCCCCTGTCTCACTCCCGGGGGTTCGGGTGCGCGTGGTCGTAAGGGCAAGCCGCTCTCGGCATCTCGGCCTCGGTGAGTATTGACGTGACAGTACAAACCAGCCAGATGTCCGAGGCCGATTCAGTACAGAGGCTACAAGAGGGATACACACAAGTGGATAGCCGCCTCCAACAACTGACGGGGGCACTTCCCCCCTGCCGCCGCAGCTCCTGCACCTAGCAATGAAGGCCCGCTCCCTCAGGCCTCTGCCAGCCCTACAGTAATGGCACTTCCGGAACCTAGGGTCCCCACTCCGGAACGGTTCTCAGGGGACCGTAAGAAGTTCAGGGCTTTCAAGAATGCATGCACCCTTTACTTCGCGTTGCAACCCCGAACCTTTGCATCAGAAGTGGTCAAGGTGGGATTTGCGATTTCCTTGCTGTCAGAGGAACCTCAGGCCTGGGCACACGGCCTGATGGAGTCAGGGAGTCCGGTGCTTAACACCATTGATACATTTTTTGAAAGTATGGCTCAGCTGTATGACGATCCACAGCGTATGGTCACCGCCGAAGCTATTTTGCACCATCTAGTCCAGGGAAGGAGACCAATTGAGGATTACACGGTGGAATTCCGCAAATGGGCGGCCGACACTAACTGGAATGAGCCAGCCTTACGCTACCAGTACCGCCAAGGTCTGTCAGAGCTCCTCAAGGATGAGTTAGCCAGGATGGAGACCCCCACATCTTTGGAGGAGCTAATTCAGGCAGCTACCAAATTAGATCGGCGCTTGAGGGAACGTCGGTCAGAGCGATTCCAAAATCCTCGCCCGGCATGGGCAACTCCAAGACTCCAACCCGTTCCAGTGTCTTCACCCATCACAGCTGGGTCTACTGCGCTTCCCGATTCCGAACCGATGCAGCTGGGTTTAGTACGACCACCGCTAACCTCAGAAGAGAGACAACGTAGACGGCAGTCCAACTTGTGTCTCTATTGCGGGGGTGCCGGCCACTTCCTGCGCAACTGCCCGATAAGGCCTAGTAAGTCTTTTTTACCCAAAACAATGACTTACCAAGATAACAATACCTCTAAGTTTTACGTGATGTTGTTTATCTCGTTACAGCTACCGGAAGGGGAATCCCGCCTGCCGGCGATCATTGACTCAGGCGCATGTAGCTGCTTTATGGACGCTGCCCTGGCCCGAACCTTGCATGTGCCTTTACAACCTAAAACACAACACTTACAAGTCCACTTGGCAGATGGGTCCCTTCCCAGTTCAGGCCCAATCACTCAGGAGACTCAACCTATTCTAGCCATCACCGATTCAGGACACCAAGAACTTCTGTGCCTAGACCTTATCCACTCTCCCATGTTCCCAGTCATTCTAGGTCTGCCTTGGCTACAAGCCCATGACCCTCTTATCCAATGGAGTTCGAAGATGGTCTCATTTCCTTCCTCCTACTGTTCTCAGCACTGCCGCCCTCAGAGATCCAAGATCTGTGCTACGATCTCGGCTCCTTCGGTTGACCTCCAGCATGTCCCCCAGGAGTATCACGAGTTTCAGGAGGTCTTCAGCAAACAAATGGCCGATTGTCTTCCACCTCATCGACCATATGATTGCCCAATCGACCTATTGCCAGGATCAGAAATCCCTTTTGGGCGTATCTTTCCTCTTTCCGAAACAGAGCTGGAGGCTCTCAAACAATATATAGATGAGAACCTGAAAAAGGGGTTCATCCGTCCCTCATCTTCACCTGCCGGAGCAGGTATCTTCTTTGTTGGCAAGAAGGACGGTTCCCTTAGGCCCTGTGTGGATTACCGGCAGTTGAATAACATTACTATCAAAAATCGGTATCCGTTGCCGCTCATTCCAGAGTTATTCCAACGCTTCAGGTCAGCCAGAATCTTCTCCAAATTGGATCTCCGAGGGGCATACAATCTTATCCGAATCAGAGCTGGAGATGAGTGGAAGACAGCTTTCAGATCGAGGTTCGGACACTTCGAATACTTGGTGATGCCCTTTGGGCTCTGCAACGCTCCGGCTACGTTCCAACACCTGGTGAATGACATTTTCCGCAAATACCTAGATGACTTCCTCGTAGTCTACCTGGATGATATCTTAATTTTTTCTTCTACACTGGAACTGCACAGGGATCACGTCAAAACAGTTCTGACCATTTTGAGACAGCACAAGCTTTACCTTAAAATGGAAAAGTGCGAATTTGAGAGATCAGTTGTGCAATTTTTAGGGTTCATCATTTCGGCAAATGGAGTAGAGATGGATCCTCAAAAGATACAGGCTATTCAGGAGTGGCCAGCTCCTTCTGATAAAAAGGGGGTTCAACGCTTTATAGGGTTCGCTAACTTCTATCGGAAGTTCATCGTCGGATTCTCTGCCATAGTGGCACCCATCACTCAGTTAACACGCCGGCACGGATCATTCCAGTGGTCCCAAGCAGCACAGGAAGCTTTCATGAAGCTAAAGGATCTGTTCAGTTCCGCCCCTATTCTCCGGCATCCTGATCCTTCCCATCCGTTCGTATTGGAAGTGGATGCATCGGAAATAGCCACGGGAGCAATCCTTTCTCAGAGACAAGGACCCAAGGCCATCTTACATCCAGTTGCATTTGCTTCTCGGAAACTCAATGCGGCAGAATTAAACTACGACGTAGGTGACAGGGAGCTGTTGGCCATAAAGTTTGCCCTGGAAGAATGGAGGTACTTACTTGAGGGGGCACTTCATCCAGTGATGATTTTCACAGATCACAAGAATCTTGAGTACCTCCGAACAGCAAAGCGCCTCAAACCCAGACAAGCTCGTTGGGCCCTGTTCTTTTCGCGCTTCAATTTCCATATCTCCTACAGACCTGGCATAAAGAATGGAAAAGCAGACGCCCTTTCCCGGATGTTCTCAGCAGAACTCCAGACTCCAGAACCAAGTACAATTCTTGCGCCTCACAATTTTCTTGGGCTGACACAGACAGACCTGATATCTTCGATCAAGAGATCATCCAATACATGTACCGATCCGGAGGTACAATCCCTGAGGAAGGACGAAGGTCTCTTTTGGGTCCGAGGCAAAATTTTTGTGCCCCAACAAACCCGGTTAATCGCTCTCAAGATGTGTCACGACCATAAATTGGCCGGCCACTTCGGGGTTAGGAAGACAGCTGACCTGATCTCCCGCTCTTTCTGGTGGCCGGGTTGGAGACGAGATTGCAGTGAATATGTGGCCTCTTGTCTCCGTTGTCAACGCAACAAGGGCCAGAACACCAGATCTTGGGGTTTACTTAAACCACTACCTATTCCAGAACGACCATGGTCCGACGTGTCTATGGATTTCATTGTGGATCTGCCAGCCTCAGAGGGCTACACTACCATTTTCGTTGTGGTCGACCGTTTGTCCAAAATGGCCCACTTCCTACCTATGATAGGTATTCCCTCCGCAGTAGAAACAGCCAACGCTTTTCTGAAAGAGGTCATAAGGCTTCACGGGGTACCAAAGAATATAGTGTCTGACAGAGGCGTGCAATTCACGTCCAAATTCTGGAAGGAACTTTGTAAGGCCCTGGATATTAAAGTATGCCTCTCATCAGCCTATCACCCTCAGAGCAATGGCCAAACGGAGAGGACAAATCAAACTTTGGAGCAGTATCTCCGTTGCTTCTGTTCAGGATCTCAGGATGATTGGGCAAAACTTCTTCCATACGCAGAATTTGCGTATAATAACTCAGTTCACGCGGCTACCAACCAAACGCCCTTTTGGGCCAACTGCGGGTTTCATCCCACGTTCCTGACTAAGGACACTCCTGAGGTAACAGTTCCTGCAGTACAGGACAGAATAATATCCTTACAAACCAACTTTCAAGAAATCCAAAACATGTTACAGAAAGCTCAAAGGGCCTACAAGGAGCAGTATGACCGAGGCAGGAAGGAGAATCCAACATTTAACATAGGGGAAGAGGTTTGGTTGTCCACCTCTAATCTCAAGCTACAGTTGCCATCCCGAAAACTAGGACCTAAATTTATTGGTCCTTTCCCTATCAAAAGGATCATCAATCCCGTGGCCATGGAGTTAGCCCTGCCTAAGACGTACAGGATCCATCCTGTCTTTCATGTATCTTTATTGAAGCCTGTTGTACCCAGTCCATTTCCAGAAAGAGGAGAGGTTCCTCCCCCACCAATCAGGGTGGACGGTGAGAACGAGTTCGAGGTGGAGGCTATCTTGGGTTGTAGAAGGAGAGGCAGACAACTACAGTACCTAATCCAATGGAAGGGATACCCACCTGAAGACAATTCATGGGAACCTGCGAAGAACCTACACGCCCCTCGCTTGATTCAAGCCTTTCATCAAGACCATCTGGAGTTGATGTCTAGCCTGGGCGTCCGGTGTCCGCCCTTAGGAGGGGGGCACTGTCACGGAGGACAAGTCACCTCCGTTCGCCGGGCTGCGGGGCGCATGCGCAGGGGGTTGTTGTTGAGACGTGCACCCGTGCGCGGCCTGATGGTGCGGCGCGCGCGGGTGCACGGCGGCCCGCGTGTGCGCGCCGTCGCCCGTGCGGGTGCCCAGGAGCGCGTCACGCTGACGCGCTCACTGGGAGGTTACTTTAGACGACACCAGCACCCAGTCGGGTTGCTGGTTTGTCGTCAGCTTTCCCTGCCTGTGTTTGAACTCCTGCGTACTGTATCTCGTGAAACCGACCCTCTGCCTGAATAAACGACCCCTCTTGTCTGCTGGATACCCTGACCCTCTGCCTGGATAAACGACCACTCTTTGTCTGCTGGATACCCTGACCCTCTGCCTGGATAAACGACCACTCTTTGTTTGCTGAATACCCTGACCCTCTGCCTGAATAAACGACCACTCTCTGCTTGCTGGATACCCTGACCTTCTGTCTATTAAAGGATCACCCTAGACCTGTTGGATTTCATGCTCTCTGCCTGTGCCTCCAACCATACTTCCCACGGGGCTGCTACCCCCTTGACCCCCTCAGTTATAAGGACTTCCTAACCATCAGTCTGATTTCTCTTAACCTTTGCCCTTTGCACCTCCAGGCACTCCTTCAGAGGACTTCCCGCCATCCAGGCCATCCTGAGTCTTCCTCCAGTTTACCGGAGACCCGTGCCTCCGCGTGCTCCCGATCCCCTGTCTCACTCCCGGGGGTTCGGGTGCGCGTGGTCGTAAGGGCAAGTCGCTCTCGGCATCTCGGCCTCGGTGAGTATTGACGTGACAGTAAAGTAGAGAGTGTACAACTTGTATAACAGTGTAAATTTGCTGTCCGCTCAAAATAACTCAACACAGCCATTACTGTCTAAACCGCTGGCAACAAAAGTGAGTAAACCCCTAAGCGAAAATGTCCAAATTGGCCATTTTCCCTCCCCAGTGTTATGTGACTCATTATGTCACGTACCTTCAGCAGAGTCTGAATGTAGAGGGAGGCCTCTCGCACGGTCCTGGTCCTGACACCCCTGGTAGTAGGAACAGGGAGTGCCGGGGCACAGAAGGGTGCAGGTGCCTGCGGCTGGAGAACTGGAACTTGGAGATTCGGAATCCTCCGGAGGCTAGATGAAAGATAGGTCACCAGAACTGTTAGTAGAAGCCGGGCAGGCGTAGGTTCAGGGGCAACTGCAACGTCAGGTCAGGCAAAGGTCGGCAACGGGCTGGCAGCGAGGTATCCAAAACAAAAGACAGTTCGTGGTCAAGGTCAGGCAGAGGTCGGCAACGGGCAGGCAGCGAGGTACAAAGTCAGGAGGCAGAGCCGTAGAAGATAGTCCAAGCCAGGGTCAGTATAATCCGTAAGGTAGGTAGCAGACAAGGGAGATCCGAGAGAGTGGTCAGGAAGCCAGGTAATCAGGAGCAAGTAACAGGTCACACGAACGTCAGGAAATCAGGAACTAGCTGAAGACGATCCAGCACTAGTGTCAGGCACGAACCTTGTTTATATATGGCGCCGAGCGCCAGGATTGGTGGACGTGAACGTGCGTGCGTGAGAACGTACACCCGCTCGTATGGCTGTGCGGGTGCGTGCATACGTTCGTACGGATGCGCGGTTGTGCACGTCCGATCCGGAACTCGCTCGTATCTGTCGGGGACACCGCGCATGGCCGTTAGACGCTGCTGCATGGAGACGGGAGCTAGCGTTGTGAGTTCTCTGACATTGCCCCCTCCTTACGGGCAGCCTCTGGATGCCTCTAGACACCGAACCCTCTGAGCGGGAGCGGTGAAAGGCCCGTATGAGTCTTTGAGCATGGAGATTTGTTTCAGGTTCCCAGGAATTCTCTTCTGGGCCAAAGCCTCTCCATTTGATTAAATACTGGTTTTGCCCTTGCCGTTTCCTATGGTCCAAAATGGCTTCAACTTCGAATTCTTCTTCCCCATTCACAATTATAGCTTCAGGGGGTCCTACCTCCCGATCTGGAAAGGAATTTGGTACATCGACCTTGAGTAGTGAAACATGGAAAACAGGGTGGATCCTGAATGAATTGGGAAGTTCGAGTTCATAGGCGACTGAATTAATCTTCTTCTTGACTGGGAAGGGCCCTAAGTATCTAGGTCCCAGTTTTTTAGAAGGGCATGCCAACTTCAGATTCTTAGTAGCCAGCCACACACGATCACCAACCTTTAGCTCCAACTCTCCCCTCTTTTTCTTGTCGAAGAATTTTTTATTATCTTCCTGTGCCTTAGAGATAGTTTCTTTAAGCAACTTATTGTTTGCAGCAAAGAAATTGAGTCTGTCCTGGACAGCAGGTACAGGAGAGTCTGGTATGAGCGCTGGCAAAAAGGAAGGGTGAAACCCGTAGTTGGAGAAGAAGGGTGACTGGTTTGTGGTAGAGTGCGTAGCATTGTTGAATGCAAATTCCGCCAAGGGTAGCAATGAGGCCCAATCTTCCTGAGAAAAAGAAGAAAAACAACGTAGGTACTGTTCCAATGTTTGGTTGGTGCGTTCAGTTTGCCCGTTGGTCTGGGGGTGATATGCTGAAGAAAAGTTCAGTTTGATGCCTAGTGTCTCACACAATGACTTCCAAAACTTAGACGTGAATTGTACTCCACGGTCAGAAACAATGTCACTGGGAATTCCGTGGAGTCTAACAATCTCTTTAATAAACACTCTGGCAGTCTCGGTTGCCGACGGAGTCCCTTTCATAGGGATAAAATGTGCCATCCTGGAAAAACGGTCAACGACCACAAAGACGGATGAGAATCCATCAGAAGGAGGAAGCTCGACAATGAAGTCCATTGCGATTTTATCCCAAGGTCTTTCGGGGATGGGCAGTGGTCTCAGTAGTCCCCAGGCTTTGTTCTTGTTACTTTTATTCCTGAGGCAGGTCAAGCAAGAGTTTACATAAATTCTACAGTCCTTTGCAAGGTTGGGCCACCAAAAATGCCTTTGAATTAAGTCCATGGTCTTGTGACCCCCAAAATGGCCCGCTAAGGGATAATCATGACAGACCTGTAGAATGGTGGTACGTAGACCTTGGGGAACAAAAATCTTACTCCCTTGCCAGAAGAGCCCATCTTTTTCTTGGAGGTTAGTTCCTGGGGGTATCGTTGTCCCTAAAGATGCCTGACGGATCTGTGATATCACACTGGATTGGGTCAATAAGAAATTTCCAGCTTGCAGGATCGTATCTGGTGGGGAAGGATCCACAGTTTCCGTGAACATGCGGGATAGCGCGTCGGGTTTGATGTTTTTAGATCCTGGCCGATAGGTAAGGTGGAAATTGAAACGGGAAAAGAAGAGGGCCCATCTTGCTTGTCTGGGTCTGAGGCGTTTGGCAGTCCTGAGATACTCGAGATTTTTATGATCAGTGAAGATCAAGATGGGATGTGCTGCCCCCTCTAGGAGATACCGCCATTCTTCCAAGGCTGCTTTTATCGCCAAGAGCTCTCGGTCCCCAACGTCATAATTTCTCTCGGAGGCACCTAATTTCTTGGAGAAGAAAGCCACAGGGTGCATTAAAGATTTTGGCCCTTGGCGCTGGGACAGGATGGCCCCCACAGCATTCTCTGATGCATCCACTTCCAGGGTATAAGGTAGGGCAGGATCAGGGTGTTTCAACACCGGAGCAGAGGTAAATAGCTCCTTTAATTTGTCGAATGCAGCTTGGGCTGCTGTGGTCCACTGAAAACGGCTTTGCTTCCTTGTAAGATGTGTGATGGGTGCTATAATACTGGAGAAATTTTTAATAAATTTTCTATAAAAGTTAGAGAATCCAATAAAACGTTGCACCCCTTTCTTATCGGTTGGGGGTGGCCAGGACATGATGGCTGAGACTTTCTGAGGATCCATTGCTACACCCCGAGTTGATATTACCAGGCCAAGAAAGTGAATGGTCTGGCGCTCAAACTCACATTTCTCGGCTTTGGCAAAGAGTCCGTTTTGTCTCAATCTCAGAAGAACTTGCCTCACATGGTCACGGTGTGTTTCTAAGGAGTCTGAGAATATCAGGATATCGTCCAGGTAGACAATTACGAATGAGTCCAGGAAATCTCTAAAAATGTTATTCACAAAATGTTGGAAGGTGGCTGGTGCATTGCAGAGTCCGAATGGCATAACTAGGTACTCGAAGTGGCCGAAGCGTGTCCGGAAAGCTGTCTTCCACTCATCACCCTCACGGATTCGAACCAAATTATAGGCACCTCGCAAATCCAATTTTGTGAATATCCGGGCCGAGCGAAGTCTCTGAAACAGTTCTGGGATCAAGGGAAGAGGATAGCGGTTCTTAACTGTTATTTTATTTAGGTCTCTGTAGTCCACACACGGGCGGAGGGAATGATCTTTCTTCTCCACAAAAAATATTCCAGCGCCAGCTGGAGAAGAGGAATGTCTGATGAAACCTTTTTTGAGGTTTTCATTAATGTACTCCTTAAGGACCAGGAGTTCGGGTTCCGACAGGGGAAAGATTCTTCCAAACGGGATTTCTGCCCCTGGTAACAGTTCAATTGGGCAGTCATAAACCCGGTGGGGAGGAAGAGTATCTGCTTTATGCTTATCAAACACATCCAGGAAACTATGGTAGACAGATGGAACCAGTTCTTGGGACTCTGACGTAGATTTTAAACAGCCGAGGACTGGGGTTACATGGTGGAGGACCTTGAGGCAGTTCTGGAGGCAATAGCTGGACTGGAACACTACTTCGCCCGTAACCCAGTTGATTTGGGGATTATGGGCTTGTAGCCACGGCATTCCCAGAATAATTGGAAACAATGGGGATGAGATGACGTCCAGGCACAATAGTTCCTGATGGTTGGGTAATATGCTGGCGGGCAGTGGTTGGGTTTCATGCGTAATAGGCCCGGATTTAATGTTTGACCCATCTGCAAGTCGTATGGAAAGTTGCTGTTGCTTGGGTGTTAATGGGATGTCATGTTGTAGGGCAAAGGTACGGTCTATGAAGCAGCTGCAGGCGCCAGAGTCAATTATGGCCCGGACCCGGAGTGTTCCTTCTGGAAGCTGTAAGGAAACAGGGACAGCAATGTGAGCAGATCTTGTTACAGTTAGTGTTCTAGGTTCATGAGGTAGATAGTTAAACTTACGAGCTTTATTTGGGCACATATTTGCGTAGTGGCCGGCCTCCCCACAATAGAGGCAGAGGTTGTTCTGACGTCGACGCTGTTTCTCTTCAAGTGACAGTGGTGAGCGGAGCAACCCTATCTGCATTGGTTCCGGAGCTTCGGAGGTGGCAGCAGGTACATGGGAGGTGGACATAGTAGGGTTGCTAGGAACTTTGGGTAGCATCCAGGTGGGTCGCATCTGACTGGTTCTTTCAGATCTCCGTTCCCTTAGGCGACGGTCTATCTGGATGGACAATTGGATCAGGTCTTCCAAAGAGTCTGGAAGTCCAACTCGGGCCAACTCATCTTTCAGTGCCTCAGAGAGTCCCATGCGGAACTGATAGCGGAGGGCGGCGGCGTTCCACTGAGTATCGGAACTCCATCGCCTAAAGTCAGTTACGTAATCTTCTACTGGCCTACGTCCCTGCTGGAGAGCATGAAGACTGGCCTCTGCAGTGGTGGCTCGTTGAGGGTCGTCATACATTTTGGCCATTTCATTCATGAAAGAGTCCATAGTATCTAATAGTGGACTGGCTTGCTCCAATAAGCGGTGAGCCCAGGTTTGAGGTTCCCCCTGGAGTAGTGAAATGATGAACCCTACCTTGGTGCTCTCCAAAGAGAAGGTACGGGGCTGTAGCAGGAAGTATAGCTGGCAGGCATTTTTAAAGGCACGGAACTTGCTGCGATCTCCGAAAAACCTCTCTGGAGTGGGGACTCGAGGCTCTAGGGGTGGCACCATTATTGCAGGTGCTGCTGCTGCGGCCACTGGACCGGGAGACCGAGCGGCTGTAGCTGCCTGGTGAGTTGAAGGATTTGGAGACAATGACTCCACTCTTTGCTCAAGTTGCCGGTAGCCATCTTGTAGGCCCTGGACTGCCTGGGTAAGGGCCGAAATCTGTTGGCACAGAGTGTCTAGAGGTGAGGTCCCCCTTTCAGACTCCATCTGGCTGGATCGTACTGTCACGTACCTTCAGCAGAGTCTGAATGTAGAGGGAGGCCTCTCGCACGGTCCTGGTCCTGACACCCCTGGTAGTAGGAACAGGGAGTGCCGGGGCACAGAAGGGTGCAGGTGCCTGCGGCTGGAGAACTGGAACTTGGAGATTCGGAATCCTCCGGAGGCTAGATGAAAGATAGGTCACCAGAACTGTTAGTAGAAGCCGGGCAGGCGTAGGTTCAGGGGCAACTGCAACGTCAGGTCAGGCAAAGGTCGGCAACGGGCTGGCAGCGAGGTATCCAAAACAAAAGACAGTTCGTGGTCAAGGTCAGGCAGAGGTCGGCAACGGGCAGGCAGCGAGGTACAAAGTCAGGAGGCAGAGCCGTAGAAGATAGTCCAAGCCAGGGTCAGTATAATCCGTAAGGTAGGTAGCAGACAAGGGAGATCCGAGAGAGTGGTCAGGAAGCCAGGTAATCAGGAGCAAGTAACAGGTCACACGAACGTCAGGAAATCAGGAACTAGCTGAAGACGATCCAGCACTAGTGTCAGGCACGAACCTTGTTTATATATGGCGCCGAGCGCCAGGATTGGTGGACGTGAACGTGCGTGCGTGAGAACGTACACCCGCTCGTATGGCTGTGCGGGTGCGTGCATACGTTCGTACGGATGCGCGGTTGTGCACGTCCGATCCGGAACTCGCTCGTATCTGTCGGGGACACCGCGCATGGCCGTTAGACGCTGCTGCATGGAGACGGGAGCTAGCGTTGTGAGTTCTCTGACACATTAGTGTTACAAGGTCTCAGGTGTGAATAAATTTGGTGTTATCGCTCTCACTCTCTCATACTAGTCACTGGAAGTTCAACATGGCACCTCATGGCAAAGAACTCTCTGAGGATCTGAAAAAAAAATTGTTGCTCTACATAAAGATGGCCTAGGCTATAAGAAGATTGCCAAGACCCTGAAACTAAGCTGCAGCACAGTGGCCAAGACCATACAGCGGTTTAACAGGACAGGTTCCACTCAGAACAGGCCTTGCCAAAGTCGACCAAAGAAGTTGCATGCACGAGGAGTGCAAGGTCTCTAACATCCACAAGCTCCATGATGCCGTCATGGAGGAATGGAAGAGGACAACCTGTGAAACTCTGGTGAACTCCATGCCTAAGAGGGTTAAGGCAGTGCTGGAAAATAATGGTGGACACACAAAATATTGACACTTTGGGCCCCATTTGGACATTTTCACTTATTACATTTTTTTTTCCATGTATGCAAAATGTTATATTTAAAGGAGTTGTAAAGGCAGAAGTTTTTTTTATCGTAATGCATTCCATGCTTTACGATAAAATAAACCTTCTGTGTGTAGCAGCCTCCTCAGTACCCCCTAATTACTTACCTGAGCCCCATCTCTCTTCAGCAATGTCCACGAGTGTCTTAGCCATCTAGGACTCTGCTCCTGATTGGCTGAGACACAGCAGCGGCATCATTGGCCCCAGCGGCTGTCAATCAAAGTTAGTTAGCCAATCAGGGGAGAGAGGGGGTGCGGTCAGGGCTCTGTGTCTGAATGGACACAGGGAGCTGTGACTCGGCTCAGGCGCCCCCAAGGAAAGCTCCTTGCTGTGGGGGCACTTGACAGGAGGGAGGGGCCAGGAGAAGCGAAGAGGGACCTGAGAAGAGGAGGATCCGGGCTGCTCTGTGCAAAACCAACTGCACAGAGGAGGTAAGTATAACATGTTTGTTATTTTTATTTTTTTAAACAAGACTTTACAATCATTTTAAGAACTTAAAGTGGAACTTCACCCAGAAGTTCCACTCCTCCTACCCCCTCCTCTACCATATTTGGCACCTATTATTTGGGGGAGGACCTGCTGTGGGACCATTCACAATGTGAAGCAGCTCACATATAGCTGTTATGTTATAGCTGCTGACTTTTAATTTTTGCACAACTGAATGAAGAACCGCTTAAAGAGGTTGCAAACCTATCTGTGTAAGTTGTAATTATAGGTAAGCCAAGAATAAGGCTTACCTATAGCTACTGTAAATATCTTCTAAACGTGCACCATTTAGGAGATATTTACTGTTTACTGTGCTGATGATGTCATCGGCGCATGCGCTCTGAAGGAACGGCCGCCCGTTCCGTTTCCTCAGGCGAGTGTGCTGTCACCGAGGGCTTCCACGCGCATGCGCGGGAGTGACATCACGTGGCTCCGGCCAGTCACAGAGCTTCCCCGGAAGGAAGACGGGCGAAGATGGATGCGGCCTGCAACAGGGACGATGCAGGCTTCGTTTGCAGGTAAGTGTCACATAATGTGCTAGTATGCAATGCATACTAGCACATTATGTCTTTACTTTGCAGGGGAGAAGAAAAGAAGAAAAAACCACCAGGGTTTACTTCCTCTTTAAGGCCTGGTTCACACCTATGCCTTTTTAAATGCTTTTTGAAGAGATACACTACAGTCCATTTAACATGGTTTCCTATGGGACAGGTTCACATCTATGCTCTTTCAGCTGCTGTGTTTTTGGAAATGGTCGGGGACTTATTAAACGCAAACCGGTGCTTTTTGGTTCAATAGACTTCAATTTTTTTAATCTGCCCAACAACAAATTGCCCCCCCAAAAAAAGGCAGAACGCAAAACACATGAAAAATGCGTCAAAAAATGTGTGTGCAAAAAAACAGAATGCACCGCAAAAAGCACTGCAGAAACAGGTCAAAAGCAAACTGCATTGGTGTGGACCAGGCCTTAAGGGGTATTTCCATTTTTGCAGCCAAATTAGGACTTTATACTTTTCACATGTCCCTATTTACATAGCATAACTTAAAAAAAAATATTTAAAATTTTACTTTTTAAGATGCTCTTTTTAGAACAAAATCTTATGTACTTTTCTTTGTTCATGAAGGGGCTGGGCAGCTGTGCTTACCATAATTAACCCTGTCTGTACTGTGCAGGCGAATCTTCATTATCAACTGTAGCTACATTTGAACACTGTTTGCCCTAACAAAGAGTTACAGTACTAGAGGCTGGGCTTCTTGCATTGCATGTTAATGAGGACAGACTTGGGGCAAGCTCGCTCTAATGCCCCGTACACGCGGTCGGATTTTCCGACGGAAAATGTGTGATAGGACCTTGTTGTCGGAAATTCCGACCGTGTGTAGGCTCCATCACACATTTTCCATCGGATTTTCCGACACACAAAGTTTGAGAGCAGGATATAAAATTTTCCGACAACAAAATCCGTTGTCGGAAATTCCGATCGTGTGTACACAAATTCGATGGACAAAGTGCCACGCATGCTCAGAATAAATAAAGAGATGAAAGCTATTGGCCACTGCCCCGTTTATAGTCCCAACGTACGTGTTTTACGTCACCGCGTTTAGAACGATCGGATTTTCCGACAACTTTGTGCGACCGTGTGTATGCAAGACAAGTTTGAGCCAACATCCGTCGGAAAAAATCCTAGGATTTTGTTGTCGGAATGTCCGAACAAAGTCCGACCGTGTGTATGGGGCATTACATTGTTCAAACCTTGCATGCCATGATACTTTCTCCTAAGAAACATCTAATAAGTAAGAAATATATATAAAAAAAAATTCTGTGTGAATGGGAAGACATAACAAGCATATAGTGGAGTTTTCTCAAATTTGATTGCAAAAGTGGAAATACACTGTAAATAAATACAAAAATCAATAAGAAACAAAAGTGCTGTATGTTGTTTTTTAAACTTGCATTTTCTTTTATAATTTGTAAGTTTGTATGTATATAACCCATTGACCATTACACATAAAAGAAAAATCTACCAATTTAATTGAATCCTTCACAAAAAATGTAGAGTGCACTTCCTGGCATGTGAGGGTTCCTTGGCCTCCTCTGCTGCCTCCTGACTGCTAGTCTAGATTTGGAGTGCGGTTTGGTGATGTCACACCTGTGCTCTACACCTGGGCACCTGTTGGAAGCCCACATAAACACAGGGGAAACATGCCAACTTCATGCAGATTACCTCCAACGTTGGAGTCATTACCAGGACTCGGTGTGGGGAGGGCTACACTGCAGTTTAAAGTTGAACTCCAGACAAACAGCTAAATACACATATAAAATACATATACAGTATGGAAGCTGTTTTACCTCCCAAATGATCTGTATTTCTGTCCATCCAGTCCTACAATTTACACGGCTTTGTCACATAGCCCAGTTCTATATGGCAGGGCAGGTGACCTGATCTTTCTCACCTTCCCAGTCTCCTCCCTACCATGTGACAGTGAAAGGAGAAGCAGCGGACTAATGAGCTTATCTCTATGTCACTCTACTCTCTCCTCCTATCAGCATACTCCTTGCATTGCAGCTGTCAGGAAGGCACTATCTATAATACCTGTGAAGCCTCAAGATGTACATGAGTGCCCAGGCGCAGATGTGTGGTTGCCCATTCACGAATGCATAATCGTTCGCGAATGCATATGCACATGCACAAACGTGCGCACGTGCACTTGCATGCGCCCGTCGCTAATGTTGCCACCAATGGGACTATTTAAACTGCAGAAGTTGAGTTCTATTAGCCAGTGCTGTCTGATCTACAGCTATTACCTTTGTTACTTCTGTGATTGACCCGGCTTGCCCTGACCTCGCTTGAATGCTACCTGCCCTCACCTTGGCCTGTCTCTGGATTTGCTCTGCGTTCTGCTCATCTGCCTGATTCTACATTGCTGACTTCTGCTTGTATCCTATCTATTCTCTGCCTTCCATTTATGCCTGTATATGACCGTCTGTTGCTGACCTGGCTCATCTGACCTTGCATCCAGTTATCCATCCATCCTGCTCTGCATGCTACCTGGTCCCTGCTGGTTCTGCATCTGCTACCTGCCAGCTGCCTGTCAAGCACCTGCCGCCTGTTGTCTGCCCAATCCAGGGTCTGCTGTCTCTGCTGCCATCTGCTATTCCAGTGATCTGACCCCTGTCTAGCGACGCACTTGCTACCAACTGCTGATGGACATCTTACAGGCACTCATACCTCGCTGTACTTTTGCGGCCACTGTCACAACATCAGTGGTCTCAGAGCCGGGGCTTTACAAGAGGCCTCCCTCTACACGTCAGGCTCTGCTACAAGGTACTGTACATGACAGAAGCACACCTGATTGGCTCCTTGTGCTGCTTCTCCCCCAAACCTGGCTAAGCTCTGCTGCAAATTAGACTCCAAGAGGCTGATTCAGGTACTTACACTTCTTCCATTAGAAAAGTAAATTTAATGGAATGCTGTATTAAAATTTGATCTTATTTTTCAGCCTTGGTTGGATGATCCTAGTCTTGCCCCACCGCACTTAGTCATAGATAGGCTACTACGGCTCTAAACCATTATGAGTCGTATGAAAGAATAGGCAGAAAGAGAAAAGCAGTTAACACGTGTTCCAGTTTTGCTCTGTTAGATACTTGGTTTCTTGAAATTCCATAGCTTAAAAAAAAAAGTTTCCTACTGATTTAATGGATGCTATACCAAGTGTTAGATTTTTTTTTCTAGTTGTTATGCCAATGTGAATTGTATTCTATATGCTTTAATCTGCTGATGTTTAATCGGTATGCTTGACGGATAGTATTCATTATAGGCTTTGTTTATCTATGGAATAAGTTTGTATGATCACTTTGTGCAATAACAAATAAAAAAGATTTGATAAAAAAAAAAAAAAAAAGAAAAGTAGATTTAATGACGTATTAATGCTGCATTAATTTGTGCCTTTTAAATCAGCCTGGAGTTAGCTTTATTATTGCTTCTCATTTGTTTGCTCTTTATTTTGGGTCTTCAGTACTTCCATTATTTGAATGTACAACATCTTGCAGGAAATTGAGTGTCAGTGTTTAAGTGCTCGGGAACTGTACTTAAAATGAGTCGATTTTACATTTCTAGGCACACATAAAAGTATAACTGTCAGAGAGCTCTTGTGTTATTATAGAGTCCTCCATGGTAAGTAATATTACAGTATTGGAGTAAATTGTTTTCTGTAATAACTAAACCATTTAACACTAAACGGCTTAATAAAAATGTGCTAGGCAACGTTTTCCTTTATTTCCCCACTCATACATCACATGCCTTTTCAATTTATTTTAATGTCTTAGGATAAGAAATACACTTCATCTTTGTGTTACCTTCTTGTCTGGAAAGATTAGAGATGGTGTGGAAAGGAAGATATATTGGGTGTATACTCATACATTCAAATAAAAGGAGATTGCATTGGGATAGCAATTTAGTAAATCAAACATCTGTTTATTTTTTAAAGAACATGACAGGCTGCATATCTGGTGCCACAGTGGAGTTCAAAAACCAAATGTATTGTCAGTTAAAGAGAACCTGTCACCAACTTAAACATTGTAGGTATAAGCACATAAAAAGAATTATTTTAAATGCTTACTTGCAAAGCTTTTCCTTTCCATGAATTTTTTTTTTTTATTCACTTAAAATGTGCCTTTGAACTTACGAGAAAATGTGATTGCTACATTAAGTGTCAATTACCCTCCTTGTATGCCTTCTCCTCTTCTGGGAGTTTCCAATTACTGTCTGTGCTGGCCCAGCTCCTTCAACCCTCTTTTCACCCCCCCCCACATAGTCTTTTATGTAGCTGCAGGTGGAGAAGCAAAGTGGAATATAATAGAGTGTCAGCTTTGAGTCTGTTGGGGCCTCTGATATTACATCCAAGAGGGTCGCACCCAACAGCAGTCTTAAGGCTTTTGAATGTCTACTAAAGGGTAGCTTTTTAAAAGTGCATAATATGCACAAAATGCATTACGTGCGCATATAATCTTATAATATTTTTTTTTATAATTAATTAATGATTTTTTTTTTATTACATCAGACCTTAAAATGGACAAATGTATATTTAAAATTAAAAGAAACAATAGCAAAGAGTTAGGCATGACCAGCCTCTTCTAATTCTATTTACTTATATAAATATATCTTGAAAGCTTCATAGGCATTAAACGTAAGCATCTACATAGATATCACCCAAAGCGTTATATACAGATCATTCCTTATTCTGTAGCATTTTATCTACAGCTATAAAATGTAAAATAGCTGCAAATCCCACTGAAACCTTATGTGCAAGGAAAAAATTAATCATAATGTCACTGTCTCAGTAGAACTGCTGAGATTTTTTGATATGTTACTATTTGGGGACTGAAAAGCTCTTACATTTGTGTCCCCATTAGAAATGTAAAATTTCCAGAAATTTTGAAGACATTAAAAAAAAAAAAGTTTTTTCCCTGTTTTTTTCCAAAAAATAAATGAATGAAAAATTAGTGTGGAATAGTTTTACAAATTGAAAGTAACTTTTAATTTTAACTTTAGTCTCACCATTTTACTGAGAGGAGGAAAAGAAAAAACGATTTACTGACCAGACTATAGGGAAACACTTATGCTGTGATGATGGAGAACATTAATAGGAAACATTTAAAGGTTTTAAAGATAAACTAATTTGTCAGACAAATTCTCTCTCTTACCTGTCAATTATTGCCTGAGAGGACAGAAACTATCATCTACTGTATCCCAATAATCACCCAAATGTATGAGATACAAAAAAGAGCCCACAAGCAAACTAAACTGGAGCCTTTCTCCTGCAGTGCCCCCCTAGTCTCACCATTTTACTGAGAGGAGGAAAAGAAAAAACGATTTACTGACCAGACTATAGGGAAACACTTATGCTGTGATGATGGAGAACATTAATAGGAAACATTTAAAGGTTTTAAAGATAAACTAATTTGTCAGACAAATTCTCTCTCTTACCTGTCAATTATTGCCTGAGAGGACAGAAACTATCATCTACTGTACCCCAATAATCACCCAAATGTATGAGATACGAAAAAGAGCCCACAAGCAAACTAAACTGGAGCCTTTCTCCTGCAGTGCCCCCTAGTGGCAGAAATGCATATTTCTCTTATTTGAGAAATGCATTGAGAAGTACAGTGTTACTTGAATTGTATTCCAGGATTTGCTTGTCTTTTTGAGAGAACTTGCAATAATTTAAGACTTGACATAAAGTCTCAGAAATCTTTCAAAAAGGTCTTCATGTTATATAGTTTGAATATCATATCATAGATATATTATTTATCACTGTAAAAGAACATATTCCACATGACTTTTTTCTTTATTTTTCTGGGAAAAAAAAAAAACGCTTTGAAAAAACACAGAAAAAAAAAGTTTTCCCCAAAGATTTATACATTTTTATTCCCATTAGTTTGCTGTAGGCTTCCTTTCCCTCTGTGTGGTCTATTTCCTAGTTGCTTTTTACAATATCTGTCATCTGATACATCAATTTTCCCACTTTAAATTCAATAACAATTCAAGAATTCAGGCCACACTCCCATTCTTTTGTTCCTATACCCTGGTTAAAGAAGAAGCTCAGGTATGGATATTTTGACATAGTTACATTGGTCCAGCTCGTACCATACCTGTGGGATCTCTCTAAAGAAGCTTTTTTCAACTAAAGTTCCACCAGATATTCCTAGTGGTTCCTTGAGAAACCCCTGTCACTTGGATAAATTCCCACTGACAGCTACTTGTAATGGTGGTTCTTCCCAATGACCACAAATGTAAGAAGCCTTCTTCCTAGTAATTATCAAACTAATGCGCCGTGAGTTTTAGATATAATAATTATTATCAGGAGTTCCCTGAGAAAACATTATTTCAAAGCTTCCCCCGAGTTAAAAAAGTTGAGAAAGGCGGCTCTAGAAGCTGGAATCCACTGTAGTAAAGACGACTTCTAGAGGGATCCTGATGGTATGACATTAGCATAGTTACAATGGTCCAGCTGGACCAAAGCTAGAATTCTTTTTTTAGAACCCCTACACTAATACTTTATGTAAGTGTTAAAGGTATATTAGATACATCTTTTAATACCCTCCTTGATGAGCTTGCTCTTGCAGGTGTAGTTGCTGGTACTGCCCGTCAGATTTGCAGCAATTGTTCTGGTTTCTGTGTAGGGATAACAGTCAATGTTCCCTGCCTCAGCGACAGTATAACAGCCCATTAAACTGATCACTACTAGATACAATGCAATGAGTTTATCATATTGTAATTAGCTGCACCTGTCAGGAACAATTTATCACAGTATAACCATTCTGTTACAATGCAATTAACTGCAATCCTCTGAAAATTATTTCCTATTTAACCCCTGATTAACTTTGAATTAACCCCAAATTGCTCTCATGACCACCTTCTCCCCCTTCTATTTTTTTTGTAGCGTTGTGTAGAAAAAAAGTAAAATAAAAAAAAAAAGAATTTTAATTATAACTTCACAACACCCTGCCAAAAACATAACTTTAATGTCCTGATAAACAATGCAAAAAGCAGAATACTACTGGCACATGACAATATTTATTGTCATGGTTCTGTGTACATTGATCCAGCGCTGGGTTTTATCCCCTGTCCGATCTGCTCGAGTTCCTGCCAATCCGCCCTGAACCTAGGTATTATTGAGCCTTTGCACCTGTGGGTTAGCGTTCGAGCAACGTGTCTCCACGTTGAAGCCGGGCCTCCCTGTTCCTCTGCCACTTGCTGTTCCTCCAGTACACTGGTATTCTGTGTGTTTGTTCAGTCTTGTTATTTTTCCCAGTGTTTTTCAGTGCACTCTTGTATTTCCTTTGGTTTCTGTCCGTGTATCCCTTCATTTTCTGTTGATGTGGGTGCTCTTCACAGTATTGTTTCTTGTTGTTTGGCTTTGTCCTTAATTCCTGCTTGCTGTGTCCATCTCTCTCTCTCTCTCCGATATTGCCAAGCTTCCCCCGCTCTCCTGTGCTTCACGCTTGTTCTCTGCGTTCTCCCCCTAGTGTCCCTCCTTGCTAGCTGCCATAGTGTTTCCTTTGGTCCTTGTATCCTGTGTGTCCCCTGAGTCCATTCTGCTGGCACTGGGCCTTCACGGGGGTATTACAGAGACCCAACCTGGGTGCCGCCTCCATACCTCCAGTGGCTCTGGTGAAGACCTTAGATCCTACGACTCTGACACCCTCCCCTATCTGCCATCCTCTGCCACTTGGATTGCCACCTCATTCCTTTTAAACCAAACACATATTAATTACACAGGTTCTGAGGCTGATTAAGGTGGTAACTAAACTCACTTGGTGCCTTATCTGCATTCAATTAGCCTCAGAACCTGTGTAATTCATATACCTTTAGGTTTAAAGGGATGGGGTGGCAATCCTACCTGGCACACCTGTTTAGCCACCTCTACCACTCCTCTACACCCAGAGTTTTAAAGTCCCAGGTGTTTCAGTTCTCAGATTGTGACATTTATTTCATAAATAACATTGGTTAAGTTGCTAAAATGTTTTTATTATTAACCACTTTACGTCCGCCCTATATCAGTTTTGCTGTTACAGGGTGGCAGCTGTGCACCAAATCACGTATGTATACGTGATCTGACACTTCCAGGTAGGGGGCGGGCATGCTCGCTTTTGTTGTCATTACACACAGCGAAAGCTCATCGGTGGGTGCCAGGTACTCGATGTCTGCTGGCACCCGCAGATCATTGGGCAGAGAGACAGAACTGCGATCTGCCTATGTAAACAATAAATTCCATGTCTTCTCCAAGTAAAAGCACCTCACACAGTTTAGTAAAACAATGGCTAGGCACATCGCCCCTAATGCTAACCCCTTCCAAGCCTGTGTCATTAGTATAGTGATAGTGCATATTTTTTAGCACTGATCACTGTATTAACCAGTTCCGGACCAGTCGCCGCAGTTATACTGTGGCAGGTTGGCTTGGGCTGGGTGAATCGTCGTAGCTGTACGGCGGCCGCGACGATCTAATTTGCTTCAGTACTAATCAGTCCCCAGGCCCAGGCCAATGATTTCTGGCCTGGACCTGGTGATCGGTTCTGGCAAATGAAATCCTCCCCTGCCTGTGTAAGTGTAAAGACAGGCAGAAGAAGTGATGTCATCTCCCCTCGTGGAACTCTTTTCCGTTCCAGAGAGAGGACATCTCAGAGTAAGTTGCACCAACACTATACTAACACAGTACACATAGGCACACTTGTCACGCCCCGATGCCCCCCCCCCCCACAGTTAACCCCTTCGCTCCCCGTCACTGTGTCGCCCAGTGCAGTGTTAATTTTTTTTTTTGATCACTGTACTGGTGTCATTTGTGACAATAATCAGTGTTAGGGTACTTAGTGGTAGACCCCCCTAAACCCTCCTAATAAAGGTTTAACCCCTTGATCACCCCCTGTCACCAGTGATCACCGTATTAGTGTCACGGGTGATGCTGGTTAGCTAGTTATTTTGTTATAGCATCAGGGCACCCGCCGTATATTACCTAAATAAAGGTTTAACCCCCTGATCACCCAATATTCTCTTAGATTGTAAGCTCTAAGGAGCAGGGCCCTCTGATTCCTACTGTATCAAATTGTATTGTACTTGTACTGTCTACCCTCAAGTTGTAAAGCGCTACGTAAACTGTTGGCGCTATATAAATACTGTATAATAATAATAATAATAATGGGTGAAATCAGTTAGGTTTTAACATCAGTCAGGGTCTACACCCACACACGCACTATACACCTCCCTTAGTAGTATAGTGTCTGAACAGATCAATATCTGATCTGATCAGATCTATACTAGCTTCGCCAGTAGTTTAGGGTTCCCAAAAATGCAGTGTTAGCGGGATCAGCCCAGATACCTACTAGCCCCTCCATCCAGCTCATCCCAGCCCAGCCCACCCAAGTGTAGTATCAATCGATCACTGTCACTTACAAAACACAAAACACAAAACACATAACTGCAGCATTCACAGTCAGGCCTTACCCTGCGAAGGCTAACAGTTTTTTTGGCAGCGTTTGAAGCAGTCGCTGGCAGTCAGGTGCTCTTTTTCCTTTGAGTCTCACTAGTGTACCACTAAATTTAGAGGCCAAAATGTCCAATCGAAGGTACACTAGTTAAGAGGCCTACATGTTTCTGAGCCTGACAGATGAGAGTGAAGAGGAAGTCACCCATCTGTCCGATTCTGGCTCAGAATACGAACCAGTAGACAGCAGTGGCACCCTGACAGATAGCTCTGACGATGGAGTAAAGGTCCTTACCAAGGTCAGACGTACCTGACCCCATTCTTCTGCTGTTGTTGAGGTGCAAGAACCATAGGGCTCTCGTATGGAGCAGAGCCAGTACTAGTGCCACTCATCCTTCTGGTGAACTGGCAAGCATCAGCGGCCTAGTACATCCTGGTCATACATCCAGCACTGCAGTAACACCTGGTGACGTGACGAGTCCCATAAGTGCAGTTCAAGCTGGTGAGGTGACTTCATATTGTGAAGTGAGTTGTGGTCATATTGGTCCACTGACCCAATTCACCATATGCCCGTGTTCTCTGCCTCCATGACCAGGACACGATACGAGCATATCTTGCAGTTCATGCACTTCAATGACAATGAACTCTGTCGTCCTCGGGGTGACCCTGGATATGATTGGCTTCACAAAATTCGGCCCCTCATAAACCACTTCAAGCAACAGTTTGCAGCCTTGTTTACTCCCGATCAAGTTGTCTGCATTGATGAGTCCCTGATTAAGTTTTCTGGCCGCTTGTCTATCAAACAGTATCTTCCCAGCAAGCGTGCCAGATATGAGGTCAAGATGTATAAGCTCTGTGACAGGACAACAGGTTATACGTATAGTTTTATGGTTTACGAGGGAAGAGATAGTCACGTGGAGCCGGAGAACTGCCTAGACTACATAGGGAGCGCTGGAAAGATTGTGTCGGACATGGTCTCACTCTTATTTGGAAAGGGGTACCACCACTTACACGGGGTCTCGAAAGATGAGATGGTCATCACATTTTGAGAGACTCTAATCTGGAAAGTTTACAGTTTACAGTTTATATAAAAACACAAAAAAAGAAATAAAAAAAAAGCCAAAAATAGTTGTGGTTTTATTTTTCTTCTCTCTCTATTGTTCTCTCTTATATGTTCGCTCTCTATTGTCCGTTCTATTGTTCGCTCTCTATTGTTCTCTCTCTATTGTTCCTGTATTTTAGAACTGTAATGTTTTATTTTTACTATGGTTTATTGTATTTGCTTTGCAGGTATGGTATGTCTTACTGTTATACTGTAATGTTACTTTGTTTTATTGTTAACCATCATTTGCTTAGCAGGTATGCAATTCAACTGCAGCACGGGTTTATTTATTCTGACAGCAACAGTGTTTGCTCTCATGATACGTAAATCAGCGACTCCAGTGCTGTAGGAGGTGATTTCACCACCACAGTTAAAAAAACATGGTGCATGTATGCCCATCATTAGAAGTAGGTGGATGAAGGGCAGTATTCTAATAGTGGGCATACCCACCGATCAACCTCTTTTTATCGTTCAGCCCACAGGCTGCATAAAAAAAGAACATTACAATATATGCCCAGCAAGGACCAGCAACATTATGTTGCTGGACTTTGAGAGTGGTTATACCAGAATGATGCCTGCAGGTTTAGGTATCATCTTGGTATCATTCTTTTCAGCCAGCGGTCAGCTTTCATGTAAAAGAAATCCTAGCAGCTAATTAGCCTCTAGACTTTACAAGCACTGGGAGGGAACGCCCCCCACCTTCTTTCATGGTTTTCTCGGGCTCTCCTGTCCCAACAGGGAACCCGAAAATGCAGCTGGTGGTTCCGCCAGCTGACCATAGAGCTGATCGGAGACCAGAATGGCTCCAATCACCTCTATGGCCTAAGAAACCGGAAGCTACGCGCATTTCATTACTTTTTCGCCGGATATAAACAGTGTCATTGGGAAATTGGGAAAGTATTTTATCACACTGATCTTGGTGTGGTCAGATGCTTTGAAGGCAGAGGAGAGATCTATGGTCTAATGGACCCCAATTTTCCAATTTTTTCAAAAAAGAGTACCTGTCACTACCTATTGCTATCATAGGGGATATTTACATTCCCTGAGATAACCATACAAATGATTAAAAAGAAAATGAAAGAAACAGTTTAAAAATAAATTATAAAAGTTAAATTGAATAATTAAAAAAAAAAAAAAAAGCACCCATGCCACCCCCCCGTGCTCACGCACACAGGCAAACTCAATCGTCGGTCTGGTGTCATATGTAACCAGCAATTGCACCATTCATGTGAGGTATCACCGAGAAGGTCAGATTGAGGGCAGTAATTTTAGCAGTAGACCTCCTCTGTAAATCCTAAGGGGTAACCTGAAAAAGATTTTAAAGGCTTTTAAAAATGTATATAGTTTGTCGCCAAACTACCGTACTCGGCATAACATCATTTTTTTTATTTCATCAAACATTTGGGCAATATAGTGTGTTTTAGTGCATTAAAATTAAAAAAAGTTTTTTTTTCCAAGAAAATTGTGTTTGAAAATCACTGCGCAAATACTGTGTAAAAAAAAAAAATGCAACACCCACCATTTTAATCTGTGGGGCCTTTGCTTTAAAAAATATATATATAAAATGTTTGGGGGTTCAAAGTAATTTTATAGCAAAAAAAAAAGTTTTTTCATGTAAACAAAAAAAGGGCTGTGTCTTCAAGTGGTTAGAAGAGTGGATGATGTGTGACATAAGCTTTTAATGTTGTGCATAAAATGCCAGGAAAGTTCAACCCCCCCCCCCCAAAAATGACCCATTTTTTGGAAAGTAGACACCCCAAGCTATTTGCTGATAGGCATGTTGAGTCCACGGAATGTTTTGTATTTTAATACAAGTTTTGGGAAAATTACAAACTTTTTTTTCTTTTGTACAAAGTTGTCACTAAATGATGTATTGCTGATACATGCCATGGGCATATGTGGAATTACACCCCAAAATGCTTCTCCTGAGTACGGGGATACCACAAGTGTGAGACTACTTGGGAGGTTAGCCGTGTACAGGACCCCGAAAACCAAGCACCGCCTTCAGGCTTTCTAAGGGCGTAAAATGGTGATTTTACTTCCTCACTACCTATCACAGTAACGGAGGCCCTGAAATGTCAAGATAGCACAACCCCCCCACAAATGACCCCATTTTGGAATGTAGACAAGGTATTTGCTAAGAGGCATGGTGAGTATTTTGCAGCTCTCATTTGTTTTTGAAAATGAAGAAAGAAAAAAAAAAAAATTATTTTTTTATTTTTTCAATTTTTAAAACTTTGTGACAGAAAGCGAGATCTGCAAAATACTCAACATGCCTCTCAGCAAATAGCTTGGTGTCTACTTTCCAAAATAGGGTCATTTGGGGGGGGGGGTTGTGCTATCTGGGCATTTCATGGCCTCCGAAACTGTGATAGGCAGTGAAGTGTGAAATCAAAAATTTACGCCCTTAGAAATCCTGAAGGTGGTGATTGGTTTTTGGGGTCCTGAACGCGGTTAGATTGCCAAAAAGTCCAACACATGTGGTATCCCCGTACTCAGGAGAAGCAGCAGAATGTATTTTGGGGTGTAATTCCACATATAATCATGGCATGTGTGAGCAATATATCATTTAGAGAAACAACTTTGTGTAATTTTTTTTTTTTTTGTCATTTTTCAATCACGTGACAAAAAAATACAATATTCAATGGGCTCAAATAAGTTTCCTTGGGGTATCTACTTTCCAAAATGGGGTCATGGGGGGGCAATTGTACTGTCCTGCCATTTTAGCACCTAAAGAAATTAGATAGGCAGTCATAAACTAAAAACTGCGTACATTCCAGAAAATTTACCCTAGTTTGTAGACGCTATAACTTTTGCGCAAACCAATAAATATACGCTTATTGGCACTTTTTTTTACCAAATAGGGTCATTTGGGGGGGGTTGTGCTATCTGGGCATTTCATGGCCTCCGAAACTGTGATAGGCAGTGAAGAGTGAAATCAAAAATTTACGCCCTTAGAAACCCTGAAGGTGGTGATTGGTTTTTGGGGTCCTGAACGCGGTTAGATTGCCAAAAAGTCCAACACATGTGGTATCTCCGTACTCAGGAGAAGCAGCAGAATGTATTTTGGGGTGTAATTCCACATATAATCATGGCATGTGTGAGCAATATATCATTTAGAGAAACAACTTTGTGTAATTTTTTTTTTTTTTGTCATTTTTCAATCAATATTCAATGGTCTCAAATAAGTTTCCTTGGGGTATCTACTTTCCAAAATGGGGTCATTGGGGGGGGGCAATTGTACTGTCCTGCCATTTTAGCACCTAAAGAAATGAGATAGGCAGTCATAAACTAAAAACTGCGTACATTCCAGAAAATTTACCCTAGTTTGTAGACGCTATAACTTTTGCGCAAACCAATAAATATACGCTTATTGGCACTTTTTTTTACCAAAGACATGTGGCTAAATACATTTTGGCCTAAATGTATGACTAAAATTATGTTTATTGGATTTTTTTAATAACAAAATGTAGAAAATATAATCTTTTTTCAAAATTTTTTTTCCGTTTATATCGCAAAAAATAAAAATCGCAGAGGCAATCAAATACCAACAAAAGAAAGCTCTGTTTATGGAAAAAGAAAAGACGCAAATTTTGTTTGGGTACAACATTGCATAACTGTGCAATTACCAGTTAAAGCAAGTGCTTTAATTAATTAAGTGCCAAATTATAAAAGGTGCTCTGGTCATTGAGCAGCCAAATCTTCCGGGGCTGAAGTGGTTAAGCCCCGTACACACAGGCTGAACGTTGCGAGACACCGGTACTCCGGTAGGGTAAAAAAAAAATGGCTGACATTCAGCCTGTGTGTATTTCAGCCGGTCCGACAGAAGCTGGCTGCTTGGCAAGCCCCTCGGTTGAACGAAAAAAAAAAAACTATTAGTATGTACCAGGCTTAAGTGTCACTGGTTCCCAAAAAGTGTCAGTTAGTATCAGAATGTCCACCGCAATATCGCAGTCCTGCTATAAGTTGATGATCGCCGCCATTACTAATTAAAAAAATAAAATATCCCATAGTTTATTGACGTTATAACTTTTGCGCAAACCAATAAATACAGGCTTATTGGGATTTTTTACCAAAAATATGTAGCAGAAAACATATATAACAAGACACGTCCTCTCTCTGGCTGGGGTTCTCGGCTGTTGATTGGATAGATTGATAGCAGCGCAGCCATTGGCTCCCGCTGCTGTCAATCAAATCCAATGACGCGGGCACCGGGGGGAGGGGCTGAGTCCTGCATTCGGCGTCTATGGACACCGAATGCTGGACTCGGGACCACGCCCGCAAGCTAACCCCCCCGGGAGAGCGCTTCTCCCAGGGCGTTATCTGATGTGGGGAGGAGCCGAGAGAGCCGCCGAGGGACCCCAGAAGAGCAGGTTCGGGGCCACTCAGTGCGAAACGAGCTGCACAGTGGAGGTAAGTATAATATGTTTGTTATTTTTTTTTTTAAAAAACCCCGAACCTTTAGTGTCACTTTAGGTGAGGAGTACCTGTATAGCGCAAGGAATTAAAACTGCAGAGGTGATCAAATACCACCAAAAGAAAGCTCTATTTGTGGGAAATAAAGACATACATTTTATTTGGGTACAGCGTCTCACAAATGGCCTGGTCATGAAGGCGGGTAAATCTTCCGGAGCTGAAGTGGTTAATAATTTTTTTTTATAAGTTTCAGGCGCACGTTCCTAGTTTTCTGTTGCATAGGTAAAATGATTGTAAACCTTTTTGTTTTCTTTAAAATAATAAACATGTCATACTTGCTATGGTTTTGCACAAAGCAGCCCTGATCCTCCTTTTCTGGGGTCCCCCCTCTGCAATCTACTTAGAGAAAACAAGTACCCCCGTTACTGTGGAACTTTAAGGGCGAACTTTTGAAGACACAGTATTTTAGAAATATAAAAAAATGTATTATTTCATAAAACAGTATGACGGTGTGAAACAGCACCAAACAGCACCAAACAGCACCCCTCTGCAACCTGGACCAGTGAGCAAGCTTTCAGAAAATATAATGAAAGACATAAAATCTGGTTTGTGGAACTACCTTAAACATTGTTTTAGTTATTTTGCTTGCATAGCTGGATGGACTGGTGCCTTTATGCAACCTTACCTATTATGTAACTATGTATAGAGCATATACTGTATCTTTCTTGTAGTTTGAGAAGTGTAACCCCAATACTGGAGGACATACTATTACTACACAGGATCTTTGATATCAGCGGAGCTGACCTGAGCTCTGCATTGTTAGTAGAGACCTCTGCTGGACATTTTTAGTATTGACGTGACAGCTATGTACATAGAAGACACTCATTCTTGAGGAAGCATTGATGACATGACCACTGTTTTCCAATGTTGAAATGTCCTTCTTGTCATATTTCATATTGTTTTATTATTTTTTTTCGCTAATAAAATGTTAAAGTACCTAATCCAATCAATATTTTTTTTTCTTATAAATTCAAAAGTAATTTTCAATATGTTTAAATCTGCAGCTTCCATTAAAATATTACATGGTGGTCCTTGTTGAGATACTTCCTGTTATAGGGTGACAATATAGGGCACTGATGGTGAACCTTGGCACCCCAGATGTTTTGGAACTACATTTCCCATGATGCTCTTGCACTCTGCAGTGTAGTTGAGCATCATGGGAAATGTAGTTCCAAAACATCTGGGGTGCCAAGGTTCGCCATCACTGATATAGGGTGACAACGCTTCACTTGTGCTCCTGCTTCGTCACCCTGTCACAGGGGTTTCCACAGGAAATACAAGTAGTTGTGTCTTTACACATTACACATTACACAGGCACCATCAGGAAACCCACCCTGGGAAATTTATATGCAGCCAAGGGTGAAATGCAAGTAGACAGGAAGTGTCTGCAAAAGGCTGGAGAAGACCAGCAGTACTGAGATGCAACAAAGGATAAAACAGGTGGAAAAATATAGCTACATACACACAATAAACAGTCCTTTAGCAAACGAAATGTCATCTAGATACGTTAAAACTACATACTGCTACTGTTAATACTGTTACTTTAATACTACATTTAAAAATACATTAAATTAGTGCTGGAAACTAAAAGAACACAAAGACTTTAGAGAAACATAGTGGTCCATATCTGGGAATAGAGTTGACAGATACGAATAATATTGTGTACCTAATCTGGACACCCATGTGTACAACTAATGCTGGCCATACACTATACAGAAAATCGGCCGAACCCATTTTCGAAAAACGAACGTTCGACCGTGACCGCAAACGATCGTGCCATCATATAATGTCCGATAATCTGTTCAGTGGACATGAATAAATAATTTTGTGTTCGTTTTTTTACATATACCTAGTGCAGGCAGTTCGGACGGGAAACACATTAACCTTGCAATTTATCGTACGTTCGGCAGAAATTTTCCAAACATGCCGTTCGTTTTTTTTCCACAAAAACGTCACAAACGATTATCGATTTGTACCCACTAACTTGCCGAAAAACGAACGAAGTGTCCATACGAACGATTTTTCGGCCGATTTTTCGTATAGTGTATGGCCAGCTTTAAACTCACTGCAGTTGTATTCCTCTCCAGTACAATGAAGGCAGGTAAATCCAGCGCTCTCATTGGTCCAGAAACATTTTAGTTTTTTTAGGTTATACCCTCTCGCAGGTTTTAATTCTGTGCCCCTTTGAAGAGATTTCTATGCACATACTGTCCAACCTGGTACCAATTATTTGAATAGAAAGTGAGAATAGCAAAAACCTGACAGGGGTTCTAACCCTTTCTATTAAACCATTTTCTTGCTGCTGTCTGAATCCTTCTTAGAAAGATTTAAATTCTGGACTGGATTAGTAATGCCCTATCATTGGTATCAGTGGGAGAAATAGTGGCCCATCATTGGTATCAGTGGGAGGAATAGAGCCCCATCATTGGTATCAGTGGGAGGAATAGAGCCCCATCATTGGTATCAGTGGGAGGAATAGTGCCCCATCGTTGGTATCAGTGGGAGGAATAGTGCCCCATCGTTGGTATCAGCAAGAGGAATTGTGCCTCATCATTGGTATCAGTGGGAGGAATAGAGCCCCATCATTGGTATCAGTGGGAGGAATAGTGCCCCATCATTGGTATCAGTGGGAGGAATAGTGCCCCATCGTTGCTATCAGTGGGGAGGACTAGTACCCCATCATTAGTATTAGTAGGAATAGTGCCCTATCATTTGTATTAGTGGGAAGAACAGTGCCCCATAGTTGGTATCAGTAGGAGGAATAGTACCCCATCATTAGTAATAATGGGAGGAATAGTACCCCATCTTTGGTATCGGTGGGAGGAATGGTGCCCCATCCTTGGTATTAGTGGGAGGAATAGTGCCCCATCGTTGATATCAGTGGGGAAGACTAGTATCCGATCATTAGTATTAGTAGGAGGAATAGTGCCCTATTATTGGTATTAGTGGGGAGAACAGTGCCCCATAGTTGGTATCAGTGGGAGGAATAGTACCCCATCATTAGTATTAATGGGAGGAATAGTACCCCATCTTTGGTATTGGTGGGAGGAATAGTGCCCCATCATTGGTATTAGTGGGAAGAATAGTGCCCCATCATTGGTATCAGTGGGGAGGAATAGTGCTCCATCATTAGTATTAGTAGGAGGAATAGTGCCCCATCTTTGGTATCGGTGGGAGGAATAGTGCCCCATCATTATTATCAGTGGCAGACATAGTGCCCCATCACTGGTATTAATGTTGGGGGGATATTGTCCCATCATTAGTATCAGTGGGAAGAATCAAGACCCATCATTGGTGTCACTAGAAGGCATAGTGCCCAGACATTGTTGTCACTAGAAGAAATAGTGCCCCATCATCGGTGTGACTAGAAGTAATAACGCCCCATCGATGGTGTCTGTGGGAGCAATAGTGTCCCATCATTGGTATCAGTGGGAAGAATAGTGCCCCATTATTGGAATGGTGTCTCATCACTGGTGTCAGTGGAAGGAATAGTGCCCCCTAGGGCCAGAACTGGAAAAGAGGCTGCATCTGGCCTGCGAGCCGCAGTTTGGAGACTACTGGTATAGATTCACCCCATCCGGGAGGTTTGCCTTTACTTCCTGTCCTGATGACTCTTATCACTGGGGCAGGAAGTGGGTGGAAATGTATCTACTGGGGACACAGGCAGCCATAAAAACTTGACAAGGGCTCTGAACCTTCACCACTCTGTTCAAAACCTTAGAGAAAATGTTTTGTTATTTCCAAACATACTTTGCTTCTAAAGCGGTATATCAATAAGTTAGTCATGATGACCAATACCATTTTAGACTCTGGCCTATTGTCCAGTAGTGGGGTGTGGGGTATCAGTGGGACATTGGAGGGGGGCCGCTTTGAACAAAAACTGTCACTTTGCTTAGAATTGGGCACCGCCAGTCAAGTTTGCCTATTGAGTTCAATGGAATCATGCTGCAACTTTTTGAAACGCACACGACTGCGGCATGGTAGTGTGGCATTGCGGGGGGTTAAAGCCACACGTGGGGTACAAGAAGGTCATTTACAAGATGAAGATTCACCAGTGGGTGCTGATTGAGAAGGGATGATGGAAACCTGCACATATGAACAATTGCACAAATAAGGACACGGAGCTCTTTTCAGACACTTTATTGATTCTTGTATGTGGAGGAGGAAGATTTAACCAATAGTGAGACTGGTGAGGAGGGATGGTGGAAACCTCCATATATGAACTGTTGCATATATAAGCATGTTGAGCACTTTATTTTATATTGCACGTGTTGTTTATTTGTTATTTTGTATATTGTATAGTTTAAAGCACATTGCACTTTACTTTATTATTACAGAAAAAGTATATATTTGCTTATAGTGCTGTATTTGTATTAACTCATTAGTGGGTCATTTATCGACTAGCTACAGCTGCTTGATAGGGTGTGCCATAGTGCGGGTCTGCATGTAAATAGGTGGTCAAATGCCCTCGGAAAAGTGATTTAAACGTGGATCGCTATTCCGAGGGCACTGCAAGTGTGAAAGAGCCCTTAGTGTTTTAGAATGATCAAATGCAACACCGTACATTCTATATAGGTATGGTAAAGTGACACTAAAGGTTCGTTTAAAAAAAAACAAAAAAAAACCAAACATATCATTCTTACCTCCACTGTGCAGCTCATTTTGCACAGAGTGGCCCCGATCCTCAACTTCTGGGGTCCCTTAGTGGCTCTCGCGGCTCCTCTCCGCATCAGATAACCCCCTAGGAGAAGCGTTCTCCCAGGGGGGTTACCTTGCGAGCGAGCTCCCGACTCCAGCATTCGGCGTCTATAGAGGCAAAATTCAGGACTCGACCCCGCCCCCCGGCGCCCAAGTAATTAGATTTGATCGACAGCAGCGGGAGCCAATGGCTGCGCTGCTATCAATCTATCCAATCAAGAGCTGAGAACCCCGGGCAGAGAGACAGCGCGTCCCCATCGGGTCAAGTTCGAGGGCTCAGGTAAGTAAAACGGGGGGGGCTGGGGGGCCGGTCACTGCCAGAAGTTTTTTCACCTTAATGCATAGGATACATTAAGGTGAAAAAACACGAGGGTTTACAACCCCTTTAAAGTATAACTTGCATCACTGGACTTCTAGCGGTTGCATACTGTATACTTAATCCAGAGGAGTACTTATTGGAATACATTTAAATCAATTATGCTTTTCATTACATAACAATTCTATAAAATTAAATAATAAAAAGTATAATGATGTTAATTATGAAGGCAGACGTTCTATAGAATTAGATGTTAGGGATAATGAATCTCCTTTAGAGTGAAATGATTTTATAGACTCTTCAGTGGTGGTGTTGATCACACACAGCATTAGACAATGAAGGAGGGTGAACTGTAGTGGATGTGAAGTTTGATGAGTGCGGATCCATTCTATACAAGCTGCAAATTTTATATCTACTGGGATTAAAGCTTATATTACATTTATCTTGTTTCTTATCAAGTAGACGGACTAATGATTCATTAGAATTACAATGATTAGCTATAATGATCTATTTGACCTGAATCAGCTGCAGCAGCGATGCGTTTAAATAATGTTCAGCAGTTTGTACTGTATGCAAATGTCATATTTACTGTATAACAGATATGATTTCAGGGTATTTGCAGTAGTGTATGCACACAGAGCTGCATGGGGCCCCATACAGCCCACCTGCCAGCCCCCCCCCCCCACGGCCAAAAGTGACTGAAGACATAGATTTACCATTCCCTTCCTCTACAGCCTCAGCTGCACAGATGAATGAATAGGAAGTGCTCTGAGGCTTCCTGCTCATTCACAAACTGAAGCATAGCAAACGCAGTTTACTATGCTTCAGTGATTGGTACTGATTGCTCACTGTGTTAATTCAGCAAAGGAAGGGGCCAGTAAGTGACATTCCCCTGTGTGCCTGAGAGTAGGGAAGCTGACAGTTCTGCGGGGGAAAGTGGCACACAGGGGGACCTGGACAGCAGATGGAAGGGGTGCATGTGCTAGAAATAACCCCCCTTGCAGTGCAGCCAGAGGAAGGGAGAGGAGGAGAATTCAGCAGCGCTGCAGAGGGAGACAGGAAAGGATCAGTGTCTGCAATAAGACAGTACAGCCTGCCCTCCTGCTTAGCAGGTACCTGGGCCCCCCTTTTAATCTGATGGAGCCCTGGCCCATTACAGGAGGGCTAGATGTACTGCCTTATCAGCGGCCCTGGATGCACAGCATGGGGTACATTTTTAGAAATTCTGATGCTAGTAGTTGTGATTAAAGGTGAACTCCAGACACATAAACTTACAATTAAATGTATTCCTTAATAGCTACAAAGCTATTAACACTTTGTGTTCACCAAATGCCTTTGCAAACCAAGTTATTACCTTGTAAAAGTAGCAGCGACATCATCACTATGCTGTATATAGCCTGTGCAGAGAGCAGAGCTGTGGGAGGGACCCAGAGGGCTCCACCCACTACAGACTACATGCAGAAAACTACAGGAGGGGGGCGGAGACAAGACCAGTCACCCTGCACAAGTTGAGAGCAGCAGTGACCAGTCTTTATCACAGGAAGCTCCTGCACAGAGACAAAGGGGTTAATTTACTAAAACTGGAGAACACACAATCTGGTGCAGCTGTGCATGGCAGCCAATCAGCTTCTAACTAGCTTGTTTAATTAAGCTTTTACAATAAAACCTGGAAGCTTATTGGTTTCTATGCAGAGCTAAACCAGATTTTGCACTCTCCAGTTTCAGTAAATCAACCCCAAAGTTTCAAATCCAAAGAGTGTACAAGTACACAGTACATACAGCGCTCCTAGGAGAAGTGGAAAGTCCCTTAGTCCATTGGAACTTTCACCTGTATCTGTAGACCATCAAGAGAGTAGAGGAATGAATGAGGCAACTAGATGGATGGCTGAACAGGAGAAATGACCGAGACTGAAACCTCTGCAGCTCCCGCAGAAGATCTGGGATCACCTCAATGTAAAAGAAAACGAAGAGCAGGATGCTGAGGTCAATATCAATATTTATTGTACTGTATTTTATTCGCAGACACATTTCCTGATGAAGCGGGTTCCCCGCGAAACTAGTCGAATTACATGTCATCTGTGCATATTTTAATATAGTTTGTATTATTATTATTATTATTATTATTATTTGATTATTGTATAGTTAAATTTTGTTTTTTATATATATTTTTCTACTTTTGCTGTATATCCTTTTCTACGTGTATCGAAATAGTCCGCTTGCACTTTACATTGGTGAGTTTGGAGTTGGGGTCCTTGCTCCCAAAATTTCTGTTTCAACTAAACTCGGATGATGGTACAGTTTCATTTAACCCACCTTGAGGCCAGCAAACCCTTTTATACATTGAAGTTAGCATGAAACAGCATGGATAGGGAACACCTGAGACCAAGCAGCTGTGATCAGTGTGAGGCTGTAGACATCACTGAGCAAACAGAGACTGAGGAGGGCAGGGAGCCAGCCAGCTCAAAGTATGGATATTAGTGGCGGCGTTCTAGGCTGCACACGAGGATGACAGCTGTCAAAATGCACGGTGGATGTCGGGAGAGGGGGATGTGCATGACGCGTTTCCAGGGACTTTGTCCTCTTTTTAAAAGAGGGCAAAGTCCCTGGAAACGCGTCATGCACATTATGTCCATGGAAACGTGTCATGCACACCCCCTCTCCATCCACATCCACCAGGCATTTTGACAGCTGTCATCCTCATGTGCAGCCTAGAACGCTGCTCCTGACATCCATAATTTGAGCTGGCCAACTCTCTGTCATCCTTGGTCTCTGTTTGCTCAGTGAAGCCTACAGCCTCACACTGATCACAGTTGCTTGGTCTCAGGTGTTCCCTATTCATGTTGTTTCATGCTAACATCAATGTAAGTGTGCTACTCATTTTAATAAAGTGTTTTTTATTTGATACTGACCTCAGCACCCTGCAACTCCAAAGTTTCACACTGTATTAATGTATAGATCTGGAAGAAATTAACAAGGCACACAAAGATTTAATAAAAATACACACTCCTTGGTTATCCTTGAGTTCAGCTATATAATTATAGATTTAAAGCTGAACTGCAGGCAAATACAACAAAAAAAACATTACATCAAGTTAAAGTCCATTTAAACCCAATTAATAAACTCTCAATTGAATTTGAACATGGTGCAGTCATTTACAAAGCAATTTTAATATTTTTAATTCTTTTATTAAAATAATACCTGATTATCCTGCAACGATAGTCCTTATTTAGACATTTCCGTTCTTTTTTCTCAACTGTGTTTCTAAACTGTAAAATGAGCGTGTGATGGAGACATTTTTAATACAGATTACGCAGGCTTGGTCCGCTGTTGTCATTGTCAGGAATGCCATGCAGCCATTGATGAAGTGCATGAAGAGAGGAAGTGGCTTCAAAGAAGCTGCAGGGGATCGGCATCAGCACTTGGATGCAACAAAAGGATGATAAAAAGGGGAGAAAAAGTATTTTAGTAAAAACGATTACATTTTTTTAAATTAAATGTTACAATTATTTTTTTTAAAAAACACAGTACTTTTGCAAACAATAAGTCATTCAGTTAGGGTTCACATGTAATTTAAGTATTAAAAAATTGAGATCATCCAGCCATCTATTGTTTGCTATTGTTGCTTTAGGAATGTTCATTCGATCAGTGAGGTGAAATCAACATCTGTTTTCAACTGCAGTGATGAGAAATTTGAAGGAGCAGGATGGATTTTTTTTTTCAAACTAACAGATTTTTAACAGTGAATGTGGTTTAATTAATGATGTATTAAAACAGTATTAAACCTACCAAAAATGTAATATATTGCAGCTTATCAATTCTTAGATATAGTGGCTACGTTCCTTTTTTTAGGCTTTTTTCCTTGATTTTAACCTGATGAACCAGCCAGTAAGTCTGTTATTTTTCTGGTACAATCATTTTTATTGAAAGATGCACGAAAGCAGATCAACAGTTAATCCATGCAGTGGGATCAGGTGAGAAACATAGAATTACACAGAACATCAAATCATTAACCAGAAACAGGTCCATTTTGTAGAGTAGGTGCTCAGAGTATGTAAGTCTGTTATTTTTCAACTTCCTTAACAGAACAAGCTATCCTGCAGATGTAGCAGTTATAGGGTTGACAAAAAACATTTCCCATTGACAAGGGTGTTTACAATGATCAGCTTTAGTTTATTTATGTAAAACCTTTAGGGGTGGTTCACACCACAAAAATGCACTTCTGATCCATTCCTCATGCATTTCTGCATTCACATTTTTAACACGTTTTCGGCGCATTCCAATGCATTTTTAATTTGATTTTGATGCCTTTTCAGATGCATTCCAGATACTTTTTTTTTCTCCTGTTGTTTGCACTGTTCTGGGGCCCAGTGCGGTTTTGATGCGTTCCAGAGCATTTGGTGCGTTTTTGATGCTTTTTACTGTGTTCCAGTACAGGAAAAATGCAGCATGTTCTATTTTTTTTTCTGGAACTGAAAAGCCCTGGAGCTGACTGCACCGATGAGAACTATGCCATTGGAAACCATATAACCTACTTTCCATGCATTTTTGATGCAGAACAAAACGCACTGGACTGCATGTCGAGTGAACTGGCCCTTATCGCAAAGGGAAAAGGAAAGCTGTTGTTTTCTACTTTCACCTATTCGTCCTTTTCTACACCCACTCTTCTTGGCACTCCTCTTTTCTTTTTTATCTTCTTGGTTTTTGTATGCTTATTAACTACTTCAAGACCAGGCCTATTTCTGACACTTGTTGTTCATAACTTAAAATTAGTATTTTTTTTTTGCTAGAAAATTACTTAGAACCCCAAACATTATATATCACTTTTTAGCAGAGACCCTAGAGAATAAAATGACGGTTGTTGCAATATTTTATGTCACACTGTATTTGCGCAGCGATCTTTCAAACACATTTTTTTTTTTTTTTTTAAAATACACTTCAATGATTTAAAAAAAAAAATGAAACAGTAAAGTTAGCTTAATTTTTTTTTATAATGTGAAAGATGATGTTACACTGAGTAAATAGATACCTAACATGTCATGATTTAAAATTGCACACGTTCGTGGAATGGCAAAAAACTACGGTACGTAAAAAATCTCCATACACAACGATTTAAACATTTTTAACGGTTACCTGTTTAGAGTTACAGAGATGGTTTTGTGCTACAATTATTGCTCTCGCACTAATGATCACAGCGATACCTCACATGTGTAATTTGAACACCATTTTCATATGCGGGTGTGACTTACGTATGCATTTTCTTTGCTCGTGCACGGAGGGATGGGGAGCTTTAAAAAAAAAAAAAATGTTTTCTTATTTATTTATTTATTTTTTACACTGTCCCTTTAAAAAATAAAAATTCCTGATCACTTTTATTGCTGTCACAAGGAATGTAAACATCCCTTGTGACAGTAATAGGCAGTGACAGGTACTCTTTATGGAGAGATCTGGGGACTAAAAGACCCCAAACCCCTCCTCTGCACTTCAAAGTATTCCAGGTTACTACATCGGAGACCTGATCAAAGCCGAATCTGGCTCTGTTCGGGACTCCGGTCAGCCGGCAGACGTGCTGGTTGGTCGCTCAGGCCTCCCGGTGGGACGGGACACCCGGGCAGAGCGGCGGGAGGGGGTGACGGAGACGTCCCCTCCAGCTGCTTGTAATAACAGCTGATTAGCCCCATCAGTTGTTATCACAAGAAAGCTGACCGTCGGCTCTAAAAAACGGCACCAGGGCGATATCTGTAGCTGCAGGCATCACCCCGGTACAACCCCTTCAACAAAATGACGTACAGGTAAGTGATTTTACGTGAAGTGGGTAAAATTGGAAGTACGTACCTGTTTTCCATGTAGGATGGGAAGTTGTGATATTTAAAGGGGATTGCAATCATTTTACTGAATACCTATAATAATCAGATATCAGTATGTATCACTTTTATATTGTAAACTCCATGAGCAGGGCCCTCCTATTCCTCCTGTATTGAACTGTATTGTAATTGTATACTGTCCCCCCTCTACATTGTAAAGCGCTGTGTAAACTGTTGGCGCTCTATAAATCCTATATGATAATAATAATAATGTATCTGAATGGCAGATTGTTTTTATGGTATTTCTGCACTATATCCTATGAAGATTTCATCTATATTGTTTTAGCCTAGGTTAACACTAATGTGTTAAATGCATTTCCTGCACCGCATTTAAATCGCACCGCCCTTGCAATCTGCAGCAGGGTGTCAGTGCAATCTCAACGACACCCCAAATTTAGGTCGTAGTAGCAGTGTGTTTATATGCACCGGATTGCACGGTCCAAAAATACCATGCAACCCAGTTGTAGTGTGGTTCTAAAATTGGTGCATGCATGACTTTGGTACAATGTGGTAAGATTTGAGCCCATTCAAATTGAATAAGCTCAAATCGCACCACACAGAATAGCACAGTGCGGTTCCTGTGTGATTCACATGCGGTTCATAGTGTGAACCAAGGCTGACTCTGTATATGCAATGTATTCTTATGCACGCATATGCTTGAATCCTTTTTTTTATAAATAAGGGCCGGTTCCCACTGCTGCTGTGTCCGAGATCAGATGTGATTCGCACTGCACTGCAGTGCAAATCACATCCGATCTCTGTGCGATGCGATTTCAGCCATACAGATAGTATGGCTGAATTTGCATCGCATTCGGACCAAACTCGTACAGGACCCTTTTTTTGGTCCACAGCAGAATGTTCACACCCATGCGATTCGATTCCTGTTCGAGTTTGCAGATCGCACTGCGATATACGAACTGATTTGGGGGTCTCGTTAACTTTTAACTGACACTCCCAGCAGTTCACATAGGGCAGTGTGAACTGCCGCCGGGCGACATGCGATGCGGGAACCCGCAGTAGATTTGCAGCGTTCCCGCATCGCAGCAGTGGGAACCTAGCCTAAAGAACTAGCTGTACCTGCTTATGAAGTGTTCAGCTTCAATTTGTTGGTCAAATCCATCTAAATCTGCTAGTCCAACACTACCCTCTCCACAGACTGACAATGCTGCTGTCCAAAGGTGTCTCCATTGCTCCCCCATCTAGGATGAAGACAGATAGAGTGTTACTGGCCAAATCACCAGGTGAAAAAAAATAACGTAAAAATAAATAAATAAATACAATTGAAGACTAATGCAGGCACCACATCTAAGGATTCATTAAAGAGGAAGTAAACCCTGATGGGTTTTACTTCCTCTTTTCCTTGCTGCAAAGCCTGCAAATGAAAAGCATAATGGGCTAGTATGCATCGCATACTAGCCCATTATGTGCCACTTACCTGCAAAAGAATCCAGCGATGTCCCCTGTGTAGGCAGCGTCCATCTTCTGGCCCCTCTTCCTTCTGGGGGCCGCGGACTCCGGCTCTGTGATTTGCCAGAGCTGCGTGACGTCACTCCCGCGCATGCGGCACTTAGTTTTTCGTATGCGCAGTTGGAATTTTCGGCAGACTACAAGCGAAATATCTCCTAAACGGCGCACGTTTAGGAGATATTTCCACTACCTATAGGTAAGCCTTATTCTAGGCTTACCTGTAGGTAGAAGTCCAAAAATTGGGTTTACAACCACTATAACTGCAATATATTACTTTTTTATTTTTGTGTTTAATACTGGGCTGAGCAAGAGCAGAAGAGCAGTTCTTTAGGACGAGGGGAGTTCCTCAGGTGTAACAACACTTGTATTGCTCATTTACAGATTCCCCCATTAAAGTCTATGGGGCCAAAAATCCCTGAAATTAAAAAAAAAAAAAAAAAAAAAAAAAAAGCTAGCATACTTTTTGAGTGTAGGGCATAGAGCATAGGGAGACTGGGTGTCAATTAGAAAGAATGGGATTCTGCATGTTGAGCGTAGTCAGGCGTAGGGAAATGAGCAGAAAAACGCTAAAGTGCGAATGGGAGCTTAATGAATACAGAGCTGCAATAATCTGAGTCTTTTATTATCTGCCTGGAGGTCAGATTTAATGGTTCACTAGCTAAACTGTTGAACCCGTATATGTTGTACAGTTACAGACAACCAGCATATTCTTCTAACATTTTCAGTACCATGGACAGGAGACATGGGAACGGACTGTGATTTTGCAGGGGCAAGATTATTTGAAATACTGAATGGTGAAAATGTAGAAAGAAAATATAAATAAAAGGATCCACTCATTTTTAACATATTTTATTTTTATACTCTGCATAATTTGCTTTATTTTATTATAACAGATTATGTTTAGAATTCAATCGTTTATTGCAAAGCACAATTTAACACATAAACTTTTTATTATTATTTTTGCAGTATTTTCTATAAAAAAAGGCAATTTGCTATGATTATCATGTGTATAGCTAGCTCCTGACTGGTGTTAAGAATGAGAAGAGAGGTTGGGACTTTATATGAAGCATACTGCTACATAGCATACTAAGAACCAATGAATGTAAACATAATTTATTAAGTACAAAAGGCATACAGGACATTGTAACATAATAGAAAATTGATAAAATAGCATAGTCGATAATAGGTCACATAAAAAACCTTATAATTCATACATATTGCACTTACAAAAGATAACAAAATAGTAAACCTAGGGTATGCAAGCCAAATTGTAATGGTAGCATATGAATGTATAAACAACAATAAATTGGTTCATAATGGTATTGTAATAATAATCAGGTGAGATGGTAAGACATGGGAGACTGCGACCTCACATCATAGGGAAGCTCTACGCCTTTCGTGGTTAGTATACCACTCATCAGGAGCAGATGCAGGGGTTGGGAATATCTAGAAAAAATTAACAAAATTATATATATATATATATATAGTAAAAAAAAAAACAATATATAAAAATAAAACATAGAAGGAAAGAGGGGGAGCAAAAAGGATCCCAAACACTCTTACCTAGTTGTAGTATATAGGTAAAATTGTGAATGGTGACCATAATGGAATAATGCTAGATATAGCGTCATCCCCGGGAACTGAGGCAGTACGACCCTAAGGCATGGCGGCATCACCAACAACCAGAAGGAAAACGTGTAGATAAAGATCTCCAGTACTTCAGCTATATTCTGTGTAAGTGGTAATGTATAGTATTCATATTGCAGATAGTTCCAATGAATATCTGTAAAAATAGATAGTTGCACAATAAGCTGATGGTGAAAACTGAATGCTGGAGAGAGAGATCACAGTGAGCATAAAAACGAGTGGGATGGAAAGATAGTTGTGTGAGTAACATGGATCAGACCAAAAGTAGTAAGACAAAGCTCCATATATAAAGTGATAGCTAAGCAAGGTAGCCCGTGGAGTGGGGAAGTTAAAGCATTTCTAAGAAAACAAAAAACAAAAACTGGTGTAGCGCCCTCCTAGTTAGACTGCTAGGTAAATTTAGCCCTACTATAGTGAGTGGAGTGGTTGTTAATTGGTTTTGTCTGATCAGGGTTTCTGAGCTGAGAGTTTGATTGCTTCCCACTGCCTCTGGAAGATGCTTCTTGAGCATAGGGAGGGAAATTCAAATGATCAATTGAATATTTATCATGCCCAAGCCAATCCTTGGGAGGGGGCACCCAGAAGGTGGCTGGGGAGGTGATAAATGAGCAGGAGACCTAAGTTTTTTCTCTTGCCAGGCAGGATTCCAGAACTCCTGGCGCTGCAGCCCCTGGGAAAAGAATCACAGAGACAAGAGACTGATGTTTGGACCTCAGCAGCTGCTTCTGGGTCAATTGCCAAAGAAAGACACTTGCTGTATGACACCGTTTGAGGGTCTTGATCTGGAAAAAGGTTTTTGTGATCCCCCCACTGAGGATCTACCTGTGGAGGCTGGATAGCAGACAGCTCTTGGGTAGGGTTGCCATCTCATCCCTTTAAACCTGAACACATATGAATTACACAGGTTCTGAGGCTAATTTAATGCAGATAAGGTACCAAGTGAGGTTAATTACATCCTTAATCAGCCACAGAACCTGTGTAATTATTTTGTGTTCGGATTTAAAGGGATGAGGTGGCAACTCTACTCTTGGGACACTATGGGGGTTATTTACTAAAGGCAAAGCCACTTTGCACTACAAGTGCACTGCAAGTGCACTTGGAAGTGCAGTCGCTGTAGATCCGAGGGGGACATGCAAGGAAAATAAAAAAACAGCATTTTACCTTGCACGTGATTGGATGATAAAATCAGCAGAGCTTCCCCTCATTTCAGATCTTCCCCTCAGATTTACAGCGACTCCACTTCCAAGTGCACTTGCAGTGCAAAGTAGATTTGCCTTTCGTAAATATCCCCCAATGAGTAAGGATCTTACTGGGGACTGATAATCATGTAAATGTCAGAAGGGAATCAGCGGCCAGCGATGATCTGCAGCTGGCAGGGCCCTAGATACACTGCCAATTGCCCGGCACCTCAAGGAAAGCTGCTACTGAGAGTCTAGAGAGAACTTTGTCCTCTTGTGTTGTTGCTGCTTATTTTTTATTATCCCGTGACCCTAACTCCTCTCTCCTGTTAAAGTCTCTCCGCAATAAATCCTAAAAAAGGACATCCCCCTAGACTGAGCCTTGGTGTTGGTGTGCTTGGGTGACTGACAGCCTCTGTACTGGGAGTACCTGTCTAATTCGAGCAACGCCTTTAGGGGGTAAGCGCTACACTAAAATGTAATATATTGCTGCTTACCAGTCCTTAGATGTGTTGGCTGCATTCATTTTCATCTTTCCAGGCTTTTCTCTTTATACTCACCAGGTAATTCTGGGTATAACACACTTCCTGTGCCTGGGTGGCTTGGTTCACTCTTCCGCTGTATCTATAGAGGGAGCCATGGTTGTCACACAGACCGCACTTCCGCCTTTGTTCATCTATATTACATGAGGGGTGAGTGGATTAGTACTTTACAGAGTGAAGATTACATTGTTTTTCTTTCCAGTTAATCTCCCAGGAAGTGACAAGGACTTTGCATTTTTCTGGCAACATCAACAGGTATTTTCTGTAATTGCTGAAAATGTTCTTAGGCTGCCCATAGATACCCTGTTTTTCTTTTGATCAGCCAGAGGGCTGATTGAAAAACAAAATGAATGGTTTCCCCCATCCACACAATTGAGATCAATGGGGAATCCTCCCTGCTGTGCTATTGGTATCTTACAGCAAAGGCTCATCCTTTGTCAAAATACAAGGATCAGCTCTATAGGTGATTGGCTGCAGCCGTTGATCGAATGAAAACTTTCTAACATTACCATTTGAAAAAAGTCAATCTTTAGATTGACTTCTGTCTAACAGGAACGGCCATAAATGGATGGAAATTTGTTCGGTCCTTGCTGCACCAGCTGGATCTCAGTACTTGAATAACCAGCTTTAGCTTGTTAAAAGAAAACGAATGCACCCACCACATCTAAGGACAGGTAAGCTGAAATATATTTGTTTTTTTTCTTTTATTTATACTTTAATCGTGATGTTCTATTAGGTGTCTATGGGATACAAAGAATATAGATAAAAGAAGATGCACAAAGCTCCAGGTACAATAGAATTATATTTTACTTGATATACACTAATGCCCTGTACACGCGATCGGACAGTCCGACAACAAAATCCTGGATTTATTTCCGACTGATGTTGGCTCAGACTTGTCTTGCATACACACGGTCGCACAAATGTTGTCGGAAATTCCGATCGGCAAGAACGCGGTGACGTACAACACGTATGACGAGCCGAGAAAAATGAAGTTCAACAGCCAGTGCGGCTCTTCTACTTGATTCCAAGCATGCGTGGAACTGTGTGCGTTGGAATTGTGTACACACGATCGGAATTTCCAACAACGGATTTTGTTGTCGGAAAATTTGAGAACCAGCTCTCAAATTTTTGTTGTCGGAAATTCCGACAACAAATGTCCGATGGAACCTACACACGGTCGGAATTTCGGACAACAAGCTCCCATCAAACATTTGTTGTCGGAAGTTCCGACTGCATGTACGGGGCATTAGTAGCACCCCCCCCTGATTTACTCCCCAGTGCCAATGTCTTCTCCTGGACCTTTTTTGAGTTTAGGATCTTTGACTATCTTGATTGGTCGTGCCAGGATATCATAACTCCTCCTCACATGTGGGAGTTTATTCATCTTGGCAAATGTTAAAATTGTACACTGTCAAGAAATATGTGAACAGGCAGATAAGAGTCCTTTATTGTAGAAGAGACAGCATTTCTCTTCTGCAATAATAGGCTTGTCTGGCCACTATTTTTTAAATTCGTATTTCATTTGCAAGTTGTTCTAAATTTTATGCCCTGACAAAATCAATTTTTTGTTTTTGTTTTATAATATGGGGAAGGATTAAAACCTCTGTCTGTAGACTGTCTAAAATAATAATAATAATAATAATAATTAAAAAATATAAATAATAAAAAATAAATAATAACGGATATTGTGAATTAAAACCTCTGTTGGGTTTTTAATGCTGTCCAGGGCTCCACTAGAGAATGTTTCCCTCACTGTGTTGGTAATTGTGGAGGTTTTACCAGACAGAAGGTGAAAATCTGGAGCAGGGACCCTTTCGCTGCCACCACCATAAGTTATAAAGCAGAACAGAACTGCATCTGGCCAGCTGAACTACCTCTTAGGTTAGCTGCATTCCACACTCTGATCATGGTAATTACAGTAACATCTATAGTGGGAAAGAAGCCCAGACTGTGTGTGCACATCCTAGCAAATCATGTACAACTATGAACAGAATATGTGGTCATGGACTTTGTGTGGACAAATAGAAGAGAAATTGAGTACTATAAAAACACCTTTATTATGTGCCATTAAACATCTATTACACAACATTAAAAATTACTCTCTGCATAGGGGTTCACAACATGCAAATATTCCGATTACAGTTCACATGAGGACTCAACGAGTTTCAGGAATCCTTCTTTGAGAGCACACGTGACAGAATCAGTACACTGGAACCCACTCCTAAGTGAAGCATTGCAAAATTAGTGGAAAAGTTTCCCCAGGGGGCTTTTAAGCAGCAAAATATTTCTGAAACAATGTTTAGTAACCATGTTTAGTAAAAATATTTTCACCATCACACATCACTAGCCTTCTTAGTTCTTTTCCCTTTTTTACATGTTTGTTATATATATATATATATATATATATATATATATATATATATATATATATATATATATATATATATATATATATATATATATATATATATATTTTACACGTTTTTGTTTTTGTTTTTGGCACACATCAATAACACTTTACTTATGCTATATTTCATTACACAGACCCCATGCTTTTGGCACTTATCAACAACGTTCTATTTATGTTACACTTTATCACATAGATCCCATCACTTAGTTTTTTCACATACTACTCCACCACTCAGTATCATCATCTTTGTAAGGTGAGGCATGAAAATATAGAGCTTGTTGAAAGTGATTTTTTTCATCAAGTACTCTATACACTTAGTTCAACATATCATATACTCACATATCACAATTTAGATCCAAAAATTATTAAAATATGAGCAAAGGGACAATATTAGTCGAGACCACCCTATTAATTGTTTTAAATATTAAACAGTCTGGCTATATAGGACAATACGGAACACTCACCCAACACCCGCTGACTACATACTAATTTTTACAAATATCAAATTACAGGTGCCTCGCGCTGCACCTTCCCCACTGGGTCCAAATGCATGGCTCCTTGCAAGCCCCGTGGACTATGGACGCGCCCAGAGGTGACAGAGGGAATGAGCAAACATTGTGGGACCACCGCACGCAACGTTTTTTATTAATTCAAACTATGCGACACAAGCCCACTTTCCTATTCCCAAATGGTAAGTACTTCGCCATATGTATGGAGATGTACTTTCAAAACCTTCAAAATATCACGAAATGATCTATCATGTTTTGTATATTGTAGAAAATCCTAATGGAATTTTTTGATGTATCTCTTTAGAATTTAAAACCCCCCTGAAGAAGACCAGAAAAGGAAAAAGGGTTGAAATGCATTGGGGTATTCATGGGGATTCATATGGATAGTATTGATACAATGTAACCGTACAATTAGAACGTTTTGAATGCGATCCCTCCAAAAAAATAGCTGACATGTTACTATTGCTGTTTACATCCCTTGTGACAGCAGTAAAAGCGATCAAGAAAAAAAAATACAGGGACAGTGTAAAAATAAAAAGTAAAATAAATAAGAAAACTAAAATTGAAAGCGCCCCATCCCTCCGTGCTCGAGCGCAGAAGTGAGCGCATACGTAAGTCACGATTGCAAATGTAAACAGTGTTCAAACCACATATCTGAGGTATCGCCCCAAACATTAGAGCAAGAGCAATAATTCTAGCGATAGACCTCCTCTGTAACCCTAAACAGGTAACCTGTAAAAAAATTTTAAGCGTCGCCTATGGAGATTTTTAAGTACCAACGTTTTTCGCCATTCCACGAGCGTGCGCAATTTTAAAGCATGACATGTTAGGTATTTATTTACTCGGAGTAACATCATCTTTCACATTATATAAAACAATTGGGCTAACTTTACTGTTTCATTCCTTTCTAGTTCATTAAAGTGTATTTTTTCCAAAAAAATTGCGTTTGTAGGACCACTGTGCAGAAAATTGCGTTTGCAGGACTGTTGTGACATAAAATATTGCAATGACTGCCATTTTATTCTATAGGTTCTCTCCTAAAAAAAAAATTATATATATATATAATGTTTGGGGGTTCTAAGTCATTTTCTAGCAAAAAATACAGATTTTAATTAGTAAGCAACAAATGTCAGAAAAAGGCCTAGTTTTCAAGTTAAAAATTAAATTTTAAAAACTTATATAGTGCTGTCAATTTACATATACAGTATATTGTAGAATCACATCAGTCCGTGCCCTCAAGGAGCTTACAATCTAAGGTCCCTAACTCACGTTCATACATACACATACTAAGATCAATTGACCTACCAGCATAGGCGTGCACAGGGGGTGTGCTGGGTGTGCCTAGGCACACCTTAATCACCACCGTGCGGCACAGATTCCACCTGCTGCCCCTCCCTCCCCCCCAACCCAGCAGCTCTAATATGTCCACAATTAACACATAGATGTCCACTCACATTTGTCTGTGCCTGAGCAGGCTCTAGCAGGATCCAGCAGTGTGTTAAGCCTCGTACACATGATCGTATTTTCCGACGGGAACTGTGTGTTGACAGACTGTTGGCCTAAAATCCGACCATTTGTATGCTCCATCGGACAATTGTTGCTGGATTTTCCGCGCAGACAAATGTTGGATGGCAGGCTTATAAATTTTCCGCAGAAAACGGTCTGCTGTCAGATTTTCCGATCGTGTGTACACAAGTCCGTCAGACAAAAGTCCAAAGTACAAACACGCATGCTCGGAATCAATGCTCACCAAACAAAACCTTAGCAAAAGGTGCCCAAAGGGTGGTGCTAAAGAGATGAAGCTGAAAAGCTCTGTTCGTGTTTGACAATTGTGTGCTGTTTGTATGCAAGACAAGTTCATGGCACACCATGCCCTTTGGACAAAAGTCTGGCACTTTGTCTGCGAAAAATCGATTGTGTGTACGAGGCTTTACTCTCTCTGATTCACCGTCCACCCCAACACCACACTCTTGCCTTAACTTATCAATAGGTTATAGGAAATAGGTTAAGGCAAGAGTATGGTACTGGGGTGGACGGTGAATCAGAGAGAGTACCACACTGCTGGATCCTGCTGGTGCCGGCTCAGGCACAGACAAATGTGAGTGGACATCTATGTGTTTTTTTGTGGACATATTATTTAGAATAAAAGCGGGTTGAACTATGATTTTGTCTTTTTTGGTTTACTTCTGTCTATGAGGAAACATGGAGCAAGATAGCTGAAAAATTGGTTTCACCATGACCCACCTTCTAGACCCCCACCCCCCAAAAAAAGCGTTACTAGACCCACTTAACATTTGGTTTAGGAATCGCGTGAGTTGTAATCACAAAGGGGTGTGCACAGCCAAAACCACATCAGTTTTTTTTTTTTATACAGTGTATGGACTTTTGGGCCCAAATTATAGATTTTTTATTGTTTATGCACTTTATTTGAGGATGTTAATACAGCTGTATGCACTTCAATTGACATCAGAAGCAGGTGGTATCACGTTTACTGTTTGCACTGTGTAAAGAGTTTACTGTATAGCATAACGTGGCATAGATTCATTTTTATGTGTGATTCATATTACTTAGGATTGAGGCTGGGTTTAAACATGTGCAGTGTGAATTGAAGCTCTGTTTCCACAGCTAATTGACAAAGTAGTTGTTCAGCATTTCAGGTCAGTTTTTGATCAGGATCAGGTCAGGATTTTATCCTGTTCACAATTGAATGACATATGCGATTCAGAAGCATTCCCATAGAAGTCAATGGACCTCAATTCACACCTGAGCCCAGGTCCATCTTTAATATTGATTGGACCCTGGGAAAACATTTCCTTGCAATTTTGCAATTTTGCTCCCTACCTGCTCTGAGGCATACAATAAATAGCAGCTAGACTCAAAATCAGTTTATTGAATCAGATCAGGCAGTGATTGCGATTGGTTGCCAGAGGTGTCATTACCGCTCACTGACTGGCTACTAGAGGTTGCAGCACACATTTTGGCTCACTGATTATTTGCTAGAGGTTACAGCACATGACTTGTGCTTGTTGATTGGTTGCTAGAGATTACTGTACATCAGTACTGCTCACTGATTGGTTGCTAGAGGTAACTGGACAGCCTTACCACTCACTAATTGGTCGCTAGAGGTTACTGCACATTATTACTGCTCTGTGATTGGTTGCTAGAGGTTACTTCCAGTCTGTGTCTATTTATATATCAATGATGCTGATCCGCGGTTATTTGCATATTAATGCTGTCTATATTTACATATCAATACGGGTTATTTACATGTAAACACAGGGTCTGCAAGTGAGTCATCTGTACATGGCTGTAGGGCAGAGCTGGGCAGCATTAGTAACAGAACTTCACACTGAGATATCAGGACACATCACGGGACTAAAACTTCAAGGGACAAGGGAATTTAAACTGGGTTAGTTGGCAAGTATGAAGCAGCTGCTTTGGGCCCCACAACGATGGGCCCAGGGCAGCTGCCCCTTTTGCCCCGCCCAGAAAACTGACAGGACTCTTGTTCAATTTGCACTGAATCTGCACTCCGGCTGCACCAGACATACACTAAATTGTCAAAAGTATTGGGACACCTCTACGCACACATGAACTTTAATGGCATCCCAGTCTTAGTCCCTAGGGTTCAATATTGAGTTGGCCTACTCTTTGCACATATAAAAGCTTCATCTCTTCTGGGAAGGCTGTTCACAAGGTTTAGGAGTGTGTCTTTGGGAATGTCTGACCATTCTTCTAGAAGCACATTTGTGAGATCAGGCACTGATGTTGGATGAGAAGGCCTGGCTCGCAGCCTCCGCTCTAACGTCAGGACTCTAGGGTTGAGGCCAGTCAAGTTCCTCCATCCCAAACCTCATCCATGTCTTTATGGACCTTGCTTTGTGCACTGGTCCAAATCATTTGCTGGAGGGGGAATTAGGGTGTGGAGTTGTTTTTCAGGGGTTAGGCTTGGCCCCTTAGTACCAGTGAAGGGAACTCTTAAGGCATCAGCATACCAAGACATTTTTGGACAATTCCATGCATCCAACTTTGTGGGAAGGGTTTGGGGATGGCCCCTTCCTGTTCCAACATGACTGCGCACCAGTGGACAAAGCAAAGTCCATAAATACATGGATGAGCAAGTTTGGGGTAGAGGAACTTGACCGGCCTGCACAGAGTCCTGACCTCAACCCGATAGAACACGTTTGGGATGAATAATGCTATGTACACACAATAGGATTTTCCGACAACAAATGTTTGATGTGAGCTTGTTATCGGAAATTCCGACCCTGTGTAGGCTTCATCGGATATTTGTTGTCGGAATTTCCGAAAACAAAAATTTAAAAGCTGGTTCTCAAATTTTCCGACAACAAAATCCGTTGTCGGAAATTCCGATCGTGTGTACACAATTCCAATGTACAAAATTCCACGCATGCTCGGAATCAAGCAGAAGAGCCGCACTGGCTATTGAACTTAATTTTTCTTGGCTCGTCGTATATGTTGTACGTCACCGTGTTCTTGATGTTCAGAATTTCCGACAACATTTGTGCGACCATGTGTATGCAGGACAAGTTTCAGCCAACATCCGTCGGAAATAAATCCACGGTTTTGTTGTCGGAAAATCCTATCGTTTGTACATAGCATTAGGGTGGAGACTGCCAGCCAGGCCTTCTCGTCCAACATCAGTGCCTGACCTCACAAATGCGCTTCTGAAAGAATGGTCAAACATTCCCACAGACACACTCCTAAACCTTGTGGACAGCCTTCTCAGAAGAGTTGAAGCTGTTATAGCTGCAAAGGGTGAGCCAACTCAATATTGAACCCTACGGACTAAGACTGGGAAGCCATTAAAGTTCCTGTGTGTGTAAAGACAGGCGTCCCAATACTTTTGGTAATATAGTGTATGTTAACAGGCACAATTGAAAGCAATGTTCTTTCACATGTCATGCAAATTGGATGCGGTTCAAAACGCATATGTGTGAACCTAGCCCAACAGTTCTCAATAACACCTAACGCTCACTTTAAAGTTCTATACCATTTGTTAGTCCTGTGTATATTACACAGGAAGTGTGTAGAGCAGCATGACCCCATAAATAATTTTTATATATAGGAGCACCTGTGGAGCAGTATACAGACTTGTTTTCATACAATAACAATAGCAGTCTGTGACATTGTGGGACATCAAAGGGCGAGGTAAATACAAAAGTCCATACAGAGGTTCAGCTGGCAAGATAGTGAACATACAAAAGCATATACCAAACGAGGGCATTTAAATCAGTGGCCACATAAAGACTTAGCTCGCAGCTAGTCGATCATTCTGGAAGGAAAAGTGGAAGACATTCACAAGGCCACCACACTCTCTACCCTATAGGATTACTCACATGTACCTGGATGTACCTGGATGCTGGAGCCATCCATCCCAGATTTGATTGTACTTAAATGGGCAACCCCTATGAACATAGATTCATGTTTTGTATGACAGGGTTAGCTTCTGAGCAGTAAATAAAGTTTCATGTAAAAAAAGTTTTAGTGAAATTATCCATGTCGGGATTGTGGAGCAGCCCCGATAGGCATTGCTTGGGGTGTAGTAGACATGTGTGATTCATTTCGTTCCAAATCGAAATTCGAACACATTTTTTGTTATTCGGAAATTCGGATGTCCGAACTAACGAAACTAAAATTTTGGATGAAATTCAAATCATTTTTGAATCAAATTCAAACAGTTTCAGATTCTAATTTGAATTTCAGAAGAGAATAAAATAAAAAAAAAAGGAATAGAATAGAAAAGAATATAACAGAATAGAAAAGAATAGAAAATAAAGGAAAATAGAAAATAAAAATAGAATTGAATAGAAAAGAATAGAGTAAACAGAACAAAATAGAATAGAAAATAAAAGAACACACTAAAATAGAATAAAAAAAATAAAGGAATAGAATAGAATAAAAAAACAGACTAGAATAGATTAAAATAGAAAGAATATAACCATCTTCTGAAATATGAATTTTAAATAGAATAAAATGTTATTTCAAATAGAATAGAAAAGAATAGAATAGAAATAAAATAAAAAAATTGAAAAGAACAGAATAGAAAACAATATAATAGAATAGAATAAAATAGAAAGAATATAACCTATTTCTGAATTTCGAATTTTGAATAGAATAGAAAAAGAATAGATTAGAATAGAAAATAAAAGAATAGAATAAAATAGAAAAAAAAAACAATAGAATAGAATAAAATAAAATATAACCATCTTCTGGAATTCGAATAGAATAAATTTGAATAGAAAAGAATCAAAAATGTATTAATAGAAAAGAATAGAAAAAAACAATATAACAATATAACCATCTTCCGAAATTTTAATTTAGAAAAAAATTTTATTTGAAAATAATTGAATATAATAGAGAATTAAAGCATAAAACAGAAAAAGAAAATAAAAAGAATAGAAAATAATAGAATAGTGAAAACAATAGAATAGAAAAACTATAACCATCTTCCAAAATTCGAATTTCTAATAGAATAAATTCGATTGAGTTCAATTCGACCAAATTCTGAAAAGTCGAATTGATTTAAACTCGAATAAACAAAACAAATTTATGTAAATAATGAATCGAAACTAAACAAATTTTTTCGCTCTGCACATGTCTAGGGTGTAGTAGTAATGGGCATCCTATGGTGTCTGAATGTTTTTTTTAAAGCAGTTTTAAACCCAAGTTGCAGCTTACCGGTTGTTAGATGTGTTAGCTGCATTCGTTTTCATTTTTATAGGCTTTCATTTCTTTCTTTTCACCTAGCAATCTGGCCAGTAAGTCTGTGTTTTTTTCAATAGAACAAGCTGTCCTGCAGATGCAGAAGTTAGAGGGATGAGACAAAACATGACTGGTGTGCTTAATTTTATTCATTTATGTAAAACCTTTATCCCAAAAAGATTAAAAAAAAAAAAAACTGTTGCTGTAACTGCTTAGGGTAAATTCACGCCGGTCGCTGCATTACAAAGCAGTGGTTGGTGAGCTGTGCGATGCGGCGGGTCAACTGCAGTGCTGATGCGCCAATCCCAGCACATCGCACTGTTCACTTTTTTTTTTCACCAACTTTATTTAAAGGTTGCACAGTGACATTTCATTAGGTTTCACTGGCCGACGCACAGTACGAGGTGGTGGATTGCCTTGCAATGTGACGGAGTAAAAAGTACGGAGATGGTGTCACCACCCGCCACTGCAACGACCAAAGACGAAAGCTTGTGTGAACGAGCCCTAAAGGCTTCTAGAAAGCTGCTCAAAATTTGCTGAAAGCTTTACAAATGTTTTGCAAAAACTCGCTGAAAGCTCGATCTTCATACTGCTTTGATACAAGTAGAAGCACAAATGAACTAGGCTTAAAAGGTTGCGTTAGTTGTTACAAACACATTCAGTGTAAGATAAGTGGCTGGCCATGCTGCAATGCTAACAATACATATTCCTTAAATACACCAGGAACAGTAATTTCATACAGGGATAAGTTATTTTTGCAGTTGTTGCCCTCTAGTGGTAAACATTGGTACTTGTTTGAAATGCCCAGGTCTGTCTACTAGAAAGATATTACAGCACAATGTTGCTGGTAGACTTTCAAAATTGTTTGCGCTGTAAGGCTCCGTTCACATCGTGACATACCATCAGGGAGGCGTGTGATTGGCCCCAAATTTTTTCTTCAGCAGGAGAACAACCCCAAACATACAGCCAATGTCATTAAAGCGGAGTTCCACCCAAAAATGGAACTACCGCTTTTCCGGTTCCTCCCCCCCTCCAGTGTCACCATTTGGCACCTTTCAGGGGGAGGGGGGAGCAGATACCTGTCTAATACAGGTATTTTGCTCCCACTTCTGGGCAGGTATAGATACCCGAGCCACCCGCGGGTATCTACGTCACTCCCCCCTGCTGTATTCTGGGAGACACAGGGGACCGAGAAAACAGCAGGGACCAGTGGATTAGCGCAGCGCAAGTCGCGCATGCGCAGTAGGGAACCAGGAAGTGAAGCTGCAAGGCTTCACTTTCTGATTTCTCTACCGAGGATGGCGGGGGCAGCACCCGACAGCCGAGGGATAGATTGGCTTCGGGTGCCGACATCGCGGGCACCCTGGATAGCTAAGTGTCCATATTTTAAAAGTCAGCAGCTGCAGTATTTGTAGCTGCTGACTTTAAAAAAAAAAAAAACAGCGGAACTCCGCTTTAAGTATAAATAAGAACAAGGAGTCCTGGAAGTGATGGTTTGGCCCACACAGAGCCCTGATCTCAACATCATGGAGTCTGTCTGGGATTACATGAAGAGACAGAAGGATTTGAGGCAACCTACATCCACAGATCTGTGGTTAGTTCTCCAAAATGTTTGGAACAACTTACCCGCTGAGTTCTTGTGTCCAAGTGAACCTAGAAGAATTTATGCTGTTTTGAAGGCAAAGGGTGGTCCCCAGTGGCGGCCTGTCCATACGGGGTGCAGGGGCGCTGCCCCCCTAATGTACTTGCAGGACGCTGGATGCATGGATTACAGTGGGAGTTTTTTTCTTTCAAAAGAACATGTTTAGAGCTGGAAGCCGGAGCCTGCGACCTAGATGGGGGGAGTGCGGGGACCAGGGCTGTGTTTTGGCCTAGGCCGACAAGGCCTAGGCCTAGGGCGGCACTTTGCGGGGGGGCGGCAAAATAGGCCGCCCCCCCGCATGAGAGAAAGTCCCCCCACCCGTCTGACTGATTCCCGGCTCCCGCTGCCGGTTCCCGCTGCCGCCTCCCGCACACTTGCAGCCCACGGCGGCCGGCTTTCTGTAGTGGCGCCGCGGTGTATGGGCGTGCTTGGCAGAGGGTGGGGGCGTGTATCTCACACCCCCTACTCTCTGACAAGCACGCCCATACACCGCGGCGCCGCTACAGAAAGCCGGCCGCCGTGGGCTGCAAGTGTGCGGGAGGAGGCAGCGGGAGCCGGGAATCAGTCAGACGGGTGGGGGGGCTTTCTCTCATGCGGGGGGGGCGGCGTGTGTCACTCGCGCCCCCCATATGCAACAGGTGACAGGTGGAGCCTTAAGCTCCACCTACCCTCCCCTGCACTGCTTTCCTGCAGTGAATCTTCTCCTCGGCCCTGGGGCTGTGACGTCAGGAGGAGAGAGAGGAGCACGAGGGAAACCCCCAGGACAGCAGGTACAGTGATTTAATAAAGTATATCAATGTTATGGGCACTGGCAGCGTTCGATGGGCACAGTGGTAGCGTTCGATGGGCACAGTGGCAGCGTTCGATGGGCACAGTGGCAGCGTTCGATGGGCACAGTGGCTGCGTTTGATGGGCACAGTGGCTGCGTTTGATGGGCACAGTGGCTGCGTTTGATGGGCACAGTGGCTGCGTTTGATGGGCACAGTGGCTGCGTTTGATGGCACAATGGCTACGTTTGATGGGGCACAGTGGCTGCGTTTGATGGGGCACAGTGGCTGCGTTTGATGGGGCACAGTGGCTGCGTTTGATGGGGCACAGTGGCTGCGTTTGATGGGGCACAGTGGCTGCGTTTGATGGGGCACAGTGGCTGCGTTTGATGGGGCACAGTGGCTGCATTTGATAGCACAGTGGCTGCATTTGATAGGCACAGTGGCTGCATTTGATGGGCACAGTGGCTGCGTTTGATGGGCACAGTGGCTGCGTTTGATGGGCACAGTGGCTGCGTTTGATGGGCACAGTGGCTGCGTTTGATGGGCACAGTGGCTGCATTTGATGGCACAGTGGCTGCGTTTGAGGGCACAGTGGCTGCATTTGATGGGCACAGTGGCTGCATTTGATGGGCACAGTGACTGCGTTTGATGGGGCACAGTGAGACCCCCCCCCCCCCCCGTGATAGCATTAAAACTCAGCAGCTAAAAATACTGTAGCTGCTGACTTTTAATATTAGGACACTTACCTGTCCAGGGATCCAGCGATGTCGACACCTCAGCCGATTTTCGGATTGGCTCTCGGGTTTTGCCACTATCATTCATGGTAAGGGAAACCGACCGGTTCCCTACTGCACATGTGCGAAGCGCGTTGCACTTTCTGAATGGCCCAGCGGAGGAAGGAGGAGGGGGGCAAACTTCAGAGGGGACAGCGCAGTCTCCCGGAAGTGGGGAAGGGTACCTGTCAGAAACAGGTACCCGTTCCCCCCTGAAAGGTGCCAAATGAGCCTAAAGAGGAAGGGGTGTTGTTTACAGATGATAGGGTGGGTCTTAAACAGGAAGGGGTGTGGCCTCGGCAGGATGGGGTGGGTCGTATTTAAATTAGGGGATGCATGCGTTTAGTCAGGCCTAGGGCAGCACAAAACCTAAATACACCACTGGCGGGGACCCATCGACCGACCGGGGGAGGGAGGTTTGTGGGTTTGTGTAGGAGACCTGACCGAATACCCGGGGGAGGGGGGGAGGGGGGTGTTTTCGGTCACACCAAATATTGATTTGAATTGGATTTTTCTTCTGTTCATTTACTGCCTTTTTTAGTCATTTTGTTAATTGGTAAACTATTAGCACTTCTATCTCTGAAAACTTTCTTAAAGTAGAACTAAAGACAAACCTTTTTTTTTTTTTTATTTTGGATAGAGTGGAGACGGATTAGAACACCTGTCAGTTTTTATTGCTGTCTTTGCCCCTGTTAGGGAGATTTATTGTCCCGTTTATCATTATCTTTAAAAGTCAAAGTAAAGTAAGTTGTCCCCAGAAAAGTAGAGGGGAAATATTCTAATGGAGACGCTAGTTCTGTTGACCTGGGGGTCCCCAAGGAATTCCTATAATTTGCAGGGATTTCCTCCCACTTCCTGTTTTGTTATGGGACAGGAAGTGAAGTGAAATCTCTGCAATGGGACACAGATGGCACAAAAAAAAATCTTACAGGGGTTATAACCCTCCCTTGCTCTATCCAACTTTTTAAAAAAAAAATTGCTTATAGTTCTATTTAATTTACATCATTTTGTCACACCTGCCTAAAACTTTTGCACAGTACTTTATCAATCTATCTATAAAGAAGCAATGGTAGCCAGCCTGATAGTTTGAAATGGAAAAATGGAATGTGCACATCACCAGGGCAATGTGAAAAACAGTACAAATGGTTGTTAACACACTTTCATAAACGAAAAGTGATCTATGTCATTTTTTTGACAGCTAGTGACAGATGCTGTGCTTAGTTACTAGAAGCCAGCCTGAGCTTTCAATGACAGCTCTGGTCTTCACCATTGGTGTGTGCAGCCTATTGCATTAGGGTGTGCACCTCAATGCTCAAACACATATGAGTGTGTGCATGTGTAAATATACTGACGGTGTCAGTAGGGCAGTGATTGGTGTCAGTAGGGCAGTGATTGGTGTCAGTAGTTTTTATTTGTATTATTTGTATTTTTTATGATTTTATTTTATTTGATGTTTTACAATTTTTTTTTAGGAACCCCGTTAGGAGGTTTTGATGAACTATCAGGGGTTTAAACAGGGGAATCTGTGCCACACAGGGTGAATAGAGTGTGCCTAGGAACGCCTGACACACCCCGTGCACACGGCTATGGTCTCCACTAATGATCAGGAACTAATTGATCATAGCTGACATGGCAAAGTGCACATGACGTTCTTGAGTCCGGTCTACAAATCCGTTCGTTTGTATGCCAGTCCGACGGACAAAAAAAGGACGCCAGGGCAGCTATTGGCTACTGGCTATGAACTTCCTTATTCTAGTCCAGCCGTACGTCATCACATTCAAACCAATGGACTTTTCGAACTTTAGTCCATTCATGTGTGGGCAAGTCCGGTCGTTCCAAAGTCCGGTCGTTCCAAACTCCGACTGATGCTGAAAAGTCCGCTCGTGTGTACGCGGCATTAGATGTGATAGCTATATCATTTTTTTTTCAGGCTTTTATCCTTTATTTTCACCTAATAATCTGTCTAGTTAGGCCTCGTTTACACCGGTGTTGCTCTTTGAAGAGCGATCTGCTGAGCTGAGCTCTTCACACACAGGGTTTTATGAAGGAGGAATACATGTCCAGGAGATTGGCTGAAGCAGGTTATTCAGGGACAATGGAGGTGAAGGTGAATTAGCAGTACTGTGGATTGTGGTGGTGGTAGGAAGCATGCTGAAACTAATGCATGATTAGTTTGCCAGTGAAATAAGGGACAATAGAGGTTAAAAAGAACAAACCGATATTAAAGCAAATTTAGCTAGTGTTCTAAAACTAGGAACAAAATGTTTTTTTTCACAGATTAAATGATTAGTCGCAATTTGCACAGCTCTAACACAAGGAGAAGCCGATCTATTTTTAATTAACCACTTGCCGACCGGGCCATTGCTGAAAGACGGCAACAGCGTGGTCAGCTAGTTCTGGGTGGACGTCCATGGACGTCATTCCAGAATGTTGCTCCCGCGCGCCCCCGGGAGCATCACGGATCACGGTAAATAGCCGCTGATCGCGGCCGTTTACCACGTGATCGTTCCATCAAATGACGGAGCGATCACATGTAAACAAACCGGCGTCACGTCATGACGCCAGTTCCTCCCTCCCCTCTCTGTACCGATCGGTGCAGTGCGGAGGGAGAGGGGGAGAGATGGTAGCGCTGTGGGCTGGATGTTTAGTGCCCACAGCGCTGCTCAATATACATAATGCCAATAATCTGCAATACTCTGCATCACTGTGCTATACTCTGCATCACTGTGCTATACTCACCAATACTCGCCAATACTCGCCAATACTCGCCAATACTCTGCCAATACTAGCCAATACTAGCCAATACTCTGCCAATACTAGCCAATACTCTGCAACACTGTGCAATACTCTGCAACACTGTAAAACTCTGCCAATACTCGCCAATACTTGCCAATACTTGCCAATACTCTGCATCACTGTGCTATACTCTGCATCACTGTGCTATACTCTGCAACACTATGCTATACTCTGCAACACTGCAAAACTCTGCCAATACTCGCCAATACTCTGCCAATACTAGCCAATACTCTGCAATAAATTTTTAACAGAAACGAAGAATTTTTTTTTATCGAATTTTCAGTCTTTTTTGATTTATAGCGCAAAAAATAAAAAACCCAGCGGTGATTAAATACCACCAAAAGAAAGCTCTATTTGTGTGAAAAAAAGGACATACATTTCATATAGGTGCAGTGTTGCATGACTGAGTAATTGTCATTCAAAGTGTGAGAGCACCAAAAGCTGAAAATTGGTCTGGTTAGGAAGGGGGTTTAAGTGCCCAGTTGTCAAGTGATTAAACATGTAATGGTCAAATGTCTAGAAAACCGATTTGGGACTTTACTGGTATCAAGAGAGGAATGGCCACACATTTAAATCAAAAATAACAATATTTATTACAAAAATATATAAAAAGCATGAATAAAACCATGTACAGTAAAACCTTGGATTGCAAGAATAATTTGTTCCGGAAACATGTTTGTAATCCAAAGCATTTGAATATCAAAGCAAATTTCCCCATAAGAAATAATGGAAACTCAGATGATTTGTTCCACAACCATTTATTCATAGGTCCTTCAGTTTATAGTCCATATAAAAAGATTATAGCAATGTGACCAGGTTGTGTAACCATAAAATGTCCATCCACAAATGGAAGCCTCCACAAGGTGATTAGAAGCAAAATCCATCAGGAGCTACAGAGTATAAAAGAGAAGAGAGGCGCCTCTAAGTGTAGCAATATGGTTACATTTAATGAAGGTACAACATTTAGCAACTAACATGGTTGATGATTAAAAGAGGCACATCTAAGTATGCAGGCATCCAGGGTAAAGCTGTCCACATAGACCATCCTCTGCACCGCCGGCTCTCACCGCTGTCAGTCTGAAGTCATGACCGGAAAGACTACCCTGCAGTAGAGCGATCTGAAAGCGAGGCTTGTAGCGCTCCTGGAGCGCAGAGTGGAAGGGATGACGTCGGTGGCGGTGTGGAGGATGGTCTATGTGGTCTATGTTTACCCCGGATCCCTGCATAGTTAGATGTGCCTGTTTTAATCATCAACCATGTGAGTTAAATGTAACCATATTGCTACACTAAGAGGTGCCTCTCTTCTCTTTTATACTCAGTTGTGACATGACGCTACTTGTAGATCAAGTCAAAATTTATTTAAATATTTTGCTTGTCTTGCAAAACGCTCTCAAACCAAATTACTCTCAAACCAAGGTTTTACTGTATTTATATTTTCATAGGACAATCTTTGCCATATAGTGACCTCTTGCAATATTTGGCAAAGACATGTTGGTGTTTCAATATATGGCGAATATTGACTTATGAAAATATGAATACATGGTTTTATTGATGCTTTTTATATATTTATGTAATAAATATTGTTATTTTTACTATAAATGTGTGGCTGTTCCTCTCTTGGTACCAGTAGTCCAAAATCTGTTAAGTTTTCTAGTAATAATTCATATGGATGAGGTACCCCACTTATAGCCTGTTCTCTTTTTTAATAAACTGTCAAATGTCATTGGACTCAGCTGAAAATAAAAAGCTTCTTATTCTGTTGCTTTAGCTTTTTCAGTTGAGCCTCTTGCTATCAGAACCGGTTATCACAAATGTCATCTATATTGTATATATTATAATGCATATCCTTATTAGGCCCCATGCACCCTGGGCGTTTGGCCTCCAGTATGCTGGGATCAAATCTGCGATAGAAATCTGGTTAAACGGTAACTGTAGAAAATTGCTATGTGTGTGCCCTGTATTAGGGATTCTGGGGGAGTCCCTCACTCTGCACATCTGTGACAGTGGTTACAGAGGGGGGTTTATTCTCCATTTTAAAATATTGAATATATTTTATATTATGTAGCATGCAATAGGGGGATATTCTCCCTGTCCCTACTGCTGCTGAGGATGAGGTCCCAGGATCTCAGCTGTGATTTAATAGTTATAAAAAAAAAAAATGAAATTTAGGCCTAAAAAAGAAAACGAATGCAGCCGCCCCATCTAAGAATTGGTAAGCTGCAATATATTAAATGTTTGCTTTTGATTTTAATACCACTTTAGGGACGTGTCTCATATTTATCATCTTTTCTCTAACTTTTACTATTGCTTAGGAAAATGTGAATAATTTAGAATTACACAGGATCTGGCTGGCAGAAAGACCCTGAAAAAAAAACACTAGCTATGCTCCATAATTACTTTGCATGTACATGCGTAAATGTCTTCTTCGTCCTCTTCTAGCTACCAGCGTTGCAATCTACTCATATACACGTGTATGTACTTGCGTACACATGCAAATTATTGGACTCAAATGTAAAATTCTCTCTTTTTATTTTTAAAAAAGGAACACAAGGGGGCGCCAGCTAAGTGCAGCATCAATGGGTTTATTACGCTAAACCGCTTGCCGACTGTATAACTTACATATATGGTGGTTTTGCTGCGCAGGATCATGTACCTATTACATAATCCTGCAGTTCCGGGTCTTGGGCGCGCATGTGCGCCGCCGCTGGCCCTTTCCTGCTGTGATTATACACAGAGGGAGCTAATCTGTGGGTACCATGGACTCGATGTCCACCGACACATGCTGATCTTTCAGCACAGAGGCAGAACGGCGATTTTCTTATGTAAACAAGGCAGATCGCCGTTCTGTCAGTAGGGAAGGCATGGATCCTGCAGTGTTACAAAGCAGGAACATGGATCAATGCCTTCCCCTTCTACAGTACACAAACACTGGCTAGGCACACAGTTAACCTTTTGATCGCCCCTGATGTTAACCCCTTCTCAGCCAGTGTCATTAGTACAGTGACAGTGCATATTTTTATCACTGATCACTGTATTAGTGTCACTGGTCCCCAAAAAGTGTCAAAAGTGTCAGTTAGGTGTCCGATTCGTCTGCCGCTATATCGCAGTGCCGCTATAAGTCGCTGATCGCCACCATTACTAGTAAAAATAAATAACTAAATAAAAATTCTACAAAAATATCCCATAGTTTGTAGACACTATAACTTTTGTGCAAACCAATCAATATACACTTTTTGGGATTTTTTTAACCAAAAATATGTAACAAGATACATATTGGCCTACATTGATGAAGAAATTAGATTTTTTACCATTTTTTTATTGGATATGTTTTTATAGCAGAAAGTAAAAAATGCATTTTTTTTTTCAAAATTGTCAGTCTTTTTTTGTTTATATAAAAAACACAGAGGTGATCAAATACCACCAAAAGAAAGCTCTTTTTGTGGGAAAAGTAGGACATACATTTTATTTGGGTACATTGTCACATGACCACACAATTGTCAGTTACATGTCACAGAATTCAAGGAGGTAAATGTGTTGGGATCCTGACAATGTAAGTTTACAAATTTCAAGATTTTTCATATTAAAGCGGAGTTCCGCTTAATTTTTTTTTTTTTTTCCAAAAGTCAGCAGATACAAATACTGCAGCTGCTGACTTGTAAAATAAGGACACTTACCTGTCCAGGGCGCCCGCGATGTCGGCACCCGAAGCCGATCTATCCCTCGGCTGTTGTTGCTGCCACTGCCATCCTCGGTAAGAGAATCAGGAAGTGAAGCCTTGCGGCTTCACTTCCTGGTTCCCTCATGTGCATGCGCGACTCGCGCTGCGCTATCCCACTGGTCCCTGCTTTTTTCTAGCACCCGTGTGTCTCCCATAAGATAGCGGGGTGGGGGGGGGGGGAGTGGTGTAGATACCTGTGGGTGGCTCGGGTATCTATGCCTGGAAGTGGGAGCAAAATACCTGTATTACACAGGTATCTGCTCCCCCCCCCCCACCGAAAGGTGCCAAATGTGACACCGGAGGGGGGGGGGACCAGAAAAGCGTAAGTTCCATTTTTGGGTGGAACTCCGCTTTAATAGAAGTAGGTTAGAAATAATTATAATACAATGGATAGCATGGCTATAGGATACATAGGTATAGCTTGACTCTATAATAGTGCCCATAATTTGGGCATGAGTCACCCAATAAGCTCATATAGGTGTGATAATGAGATGTCCACAAGCTATTGGCCATATAGTGTATTTATACATATTATTTCTGCTAAGGCTGCTAAGCTGTGCTGTGTCCCACTTTACTCAACCTTTTTTAAGATATGTAATGCACCAACCGTGCCTAGTCTGTACAAGAGTAGCACATTCCTGTGGTCCTGAGCTCAGACTACAATGATCACATACCAAGCTCTATTTCTACTCTTTTCTTTGTTTACGAAATATGGTATCAACTAAAGGTTGAAGGCCTTTTAAAGTGTAACTGAAAGAATTTTTTTTTTAAATTTTAAATAGAGTAAGGGATGGTAGAAGGGGGTATAATGCTCCTCAGTTTTTCTTTTTGTGACATCTGCGTCCCATTGGAAAGATTTCCCTTCATATCCTGTCCCATAGCCAAAACAGGAAGTTAAAGGAAATTAGGGAATCCTGGTGTGTCACCGGGGTCACCAGAGCTAGTATCCGCATTGGAAGATTTCCCCTCTATTAGTGTTCTGATGCCAACCCAAAATGTGTAATTTTCTTTTACTTTCATTTTCGATGATAACGGTAAACAAGACAAATAGAGAGGGCAAATCCCCTTAATGTGAGCACAGACAGCAATAAAAACCCGACGGATGTTCTAATCCATCTCCACTCTATCCAAAACTAATGCCGCGTACACACGAGCGGACTTTACGGCAGACTTTGCCCGGCGGACTTTTCGATGGACTTTATGACGGACTTTCTGAATGAACGGACTTGCCTACACACAATCTACCAAAGTCCGTCGAATTCGTACACGATGACGTACGACCGGACTAAAACAAGGAGGTTCATAGCCAGTAGCCAATAGCTGCCCTAGCGTGGCTTTTTGTCTGTCGAACTAGCATGCAGACGAGCGGACTTTTCGACCGGACTCGAGTTTGACGAATAGATTTAAAACATGTTTCAAATCTAAGTCTGTCCAACTTTTGAGAAAACAAAGTCCGCTGGAGCCCACACACGATCGAATTGTCCGACGAAATCCCGTCCGCCGGGCAAAGTCTGCCGTAAAGTCCGCTCGTGTGAACGCGGCATAAGTTTGCCTTTAGTTATACTTTAAAGCAGTGTTAGTCAACCAGGGTTCCTCCAGAGGTTGCTAGGGGTTCCTTGAGCAATGAGAAATTTCTGCCTCTGAGATTCCCATTGACATCATTGATCCTTTTAGCTATCTGTAATGGGGTAATTCTTCCCACTGACCATCACACCAATGTATCATGACTTGTAGGTAAAGTAATTTTTAGCAGAGATTCCTGAGATTGGAAAGTTATTTAAAGGGTTCCTCTGTGTTGAAAAGGTTGAGAAAGGCTGCTTTATACTAAACAGAGAAGTGATAATTGCCAGAATTCATTCACATAAATCATATATACAGCGCCTTGAGAAAGTATTCATTCCCCTTGAAATGTTCCACATTTTGTCATGTTACAACCAAAAACACAAATGTATTTTATTGGTAATTATGTGATAGACCAACACAAAGTGGCACATGATTGTGAAGTGGAAGGAAAATGATAAATGGGTTTCAATTTTTTTTTACAAATAAATATGTGAAAAGTGTGGTGTGCGTTTGTATTCAGCCCCCTTTACTCTGATACCTCTAACTAAAATCTAGTGGAACCAATCGCCTCCAGAAGTCACCTAATTAGTAAATAGACTCCACCTGTGTGTAATTTAATCTCAGTATAAATGCAGCTGTTCTGTGAAGCCCTCAGAGGTTTGTTAGAGAACCTTAGTGAACAAACAGCATCATGAAGGCCAAGGAACACACCAGACAGGTCAGGGGTAAAGTTGTGGAGAAGTTTAAAGCAGGGTTAGGTTATAGAAAAATATGCCAAGCTTTGAACATCTCACGGAGCACTGTTCAATCCATCATCCGAAAATGGAAATAGTATGGCACAACTGCATACCTACCAAGACATGGCCATCCACCTAAACTGACAGGCCGGGCAAGGAGAGCAAAAATCAGAGCAGCAGCCAAGAGGCCCATGGTAACTCTGGAGGAGCTACAGAGATCCACAGCTCAGGTTGGAGAATCTGTCCACAGGACAACTATTAGTCATGCATAGGGATGAGCCGAACACCCCCGGTTGGGTTGGTAGCAGAACATGCGAACAGGACATTTGTGCGAACCCCGTTAAAGTCTATGGGACGCGAATGTGAAAAATCAGAAGTGCTCATTTTAAAGGCTTATATGCAAGTTATTGCCATAAAAAGTGTTTGGGGACCCGGGTCCTGCCCCAGGGGACATGTATCAATGCAAAAAAAAGTTGTAAAAACATTTTTTCGGGAGCAGTGATTTTAATAATGCTTAAAGCGGAGTTCCGCTTAGAAAAGAAAAAATTAAAAGTCAGCAGCTGCAAATACTGCAGCTGCTGAATTTTAATAATCGGACACTTACCTGTCCCAGGGTCCAGCGATGTGGGGGATCGTCTCCCCCTCCGCTCAGCGGCGCCAGCATTGTAACTGTGGGCGCCCGGCTGTGGCTTCACAGCCGGGCACCCACTGCGCATGCGCGCGCCACGCGCCATGACTGGCTGCGCAATCATCTGGGACCAGTGACGTGTCCCAGATGATTGCCTAGAGGGAGGGGGCAGAGCTTATCTCCCTTCCTGTGCCGAGGGAAGTGACGTAAGGAGCCAAGGTGAGTAAGAAGGCAGAATACGAGGGACCCCCTAGCAACAGGCATTAAGAGGTGAGTAAAAAAAATTTTCTCCAAAGGTTTTTTTTAAAATTTATTTCATGCACATTAATAAATTTTTTTTTTTTTTGGGTGGAACTCCACTTTAAAGTAAAACAATAAAAATGAAATATTCCTTTAACTATCGTGCCTGGGGGTGTCCTTAATATGCCTGTAAAGTAGTGCATCTTCCCCATGTTTATAACAGTGCCACAGTAAAATGACATTTCTAAAGGAAAAAATGTAATTTAAAACTGCTTGCGGCTGTAATGTATTGTCGGATCCCGACAATATAGATAAAACAACCAAAATACCAAAAAAAATAAATTGGCGTGGGTGTCCCCCCCAAAATCCATACCAGGCCCTTCAGGTATGGATATTAAGGGGAACCCTGCATCAAAATTTAAAAAAAAAATGGCGTGGGGGTCCCCCAGGCACTATACAGTATATTCTGAACAGCAGTGTCATGGTTATGCAATAGTGTTATTATTATTATTATTATTCAGGATTTATATAGCGCCAACAGTTTACGCAGCGCTTTACAATATAAAAGGGGGTGTTGTCCATCAGCTTACCTGTTTCCATGTGTTCATCTCTAAAGACCAGCTGACTCTCACCTGACTGCTTTTATTAACTCTCCTCTAGCACGGCTCCACCCCAGCTCCTATCAGAGAACTCTATATTAACCTCTGCACTGCAGGCCAGCCCTGCTGATCAACCTTTGTGTGTTTGGCTTCCTGTTCCTGCCTGCCGTGTGCTCTACGTTTGTTTCTGTTACCGACCTTGGCGTGTTCTCTACTATTCCCGTCTGCTCGTGACCCTGACCTCTGGCGTGTCCCCGACTATTCCTGTCTGCTCGTGACCCTGACCTCTGGCGTGTCCCAGACTATCCCTGTTTGCCTGTGACCCTGAACCTTTGGTGTGTACTCTGTTGTCCTTGTCTGCTTGTGGCCCTGACCTTGGCGTATTCCTTTACTATCCCTATCCTCCTGTTGCCTACTGTGGGTGTGAGCTGAGGGACTCTGGGGGTCGCGACCTGGAGCCAGTTGCAGCCCAGTCCATCCTCACCTCTAGAGGCTCTGGTGAACACCTGCTGGCTCTTAGACTCCGCGCCACAGGGAATCCTATGCTCTAACCCCGGTGGGATCAGTGTTGGTGTCCCAGCGGCCCTGCCTTCCCTACCACCCACACTCCCATCCGCAGCAGTCAGCCATAGGGTCCACTGCCTTGTGGTGCACTCCTCATCCCAACGGTGTGCATCTGTCACCCAACCTCTAGGTGACCTGACAAGCAGTATATATACTATACGGCCTGCCCTATATACTCTGCAGAAAATTGGGCCTTAGGTGTTGGTGGTACCACAATACTGTAGCCCCTCACAGATACTCTTGTTGGGCGCAGGAACGGGCCCTACATTGAAATATTATGTCATAAATTGTAATTACATGCCCCTGTTAAATAGGGGCAGAAAAATTGGGCCTTGGGTGGTGGTGGTGCCCTAAACCAAAAATATTGTTGGAAGCTAGCATCATCAAGATTGCGGAGGAATAGGATAGTCAGCATAGGCAGTCTTCATGAGATCCCACATCCATAGCAAATTCAATCAGTTACATCAGCATCAGGTGCTGGATAGCTGCTGATCCAAGACTGATTCATTTTTATGAATGTGAGCCTATCAACGGAGTCTGTGGACAGGCGCACTCTTTGATCCATTACAAACCCTCCAGCAGCACTGAATGTGCTCTCAGAAAGCACGCTGGATGCAGGACAGGCCAGTAGCTCAATTGCATATTGAGCAAGTTCTGGCCAGTGGTCCATCCTCAAGACCCAGTAACCCAGTGGATGCTCTGTTGTAAAGGTCTCCAAGTCTGCTCTTGCCCCTACATATTCCTGCACCATATAATGCAGACACTGGCGATGGTTGCTTGAACCGATCAGACCTTGGCACTGAGGACTAAAAAATTGTCAGACGGCCACCTTCTCCACAGTTCTTCCTCTGACTGAACGAAGCCTCAGCAACACGTTGTCCAGCACCAGGAAATGGTAACCTCCCAGGGTCTGGAAATGCATTGCACAAACCGTTCTTCAAGGCCTCCTGAAGATGTTTCATCCTTTGCTCCCTCTGCAAAGGCAAGATGAGTTCTGCAACCTTACCCTTGTAACGTGGATTAAGAAGGGTTGCCAGCCAGTAATGATCCCTCTCCTTGATATCACGAATCCTAGGGTCCTTTCACAGGCTTTGCAGAATCAGGGAGGCCATGCAGCATAAGTTTGCAGAGGTATTCGATTCTGAGTCTTCTGGGTCACTAAGGATCACATGATCTGTAACTACCTCCTCCCAGCCACGTACAATTCCTTGGGACTGAAAACCATCCCTGCCGAGTGTTATCCTCTACATCCATGTTGACACAATCCTCCTCCTCCTTCTCCTCCTCTTCTTCCTGTGTGTTTGGCGGGACCGCAGGAATGCTATCTGGATAAAGGGGGCCTTGAGAGGAAAGGAAGTCCTCCCCTTCCTCCCGCTGTTCTGCCTCAAGTGCCCTGTGCATGATTCCACGAAGCGTGTGCTCCAGCAGGAAGATTAGAGGGACAGTGTCACTGCATGCATTGTCGCTGCTCACCATCCTTGTGGCCTCCTCAAATGGTGACAGGAAAGTGCATGCATCCTTGATCAGTAGCCACTGGCATGGCGAAAAGAAGCCAAGCTCCCCTGACCCTGTCCTGGTGCCATACTCTCACAGGTACTCATTGATGGCTCTCTGCTGTGTGTGCAGCCGCTGCAGCATTGCCAACGTTGAGTTCCACCTGGTGGGCATGTCACGAATAAGGCGGTTCTTGGGCAGGTTGCATTCCCTTTGAATGTCAGCCAGCCGAGCACTGGCATTGTATGACCGGCGGAAATGACCACATACTTTTCAGGACTGCCTCAGGAGATCCTGTAAGCCTGGGTACCTGCTCAAGAACCGCTGCACCACCAAATTCAGGACGTGTGCCAAACATGGGTCAAGTGTCCCTGTCAGAGGGCGAAGAGAAGGTTGGTGCCATTGTCGCATGCAACCATTCCTGGCTGAAGCTGGCGTGGCGTCAACCACCTCTGAGCCTGCCCCTGCAGAGCTGACAGAATCTCTGCCCCAGTGTGGCTCCTGTCCCCTAGGCAGACCAACTCAAGCACCGCATGGCATCTTTTAGCCTCACTGCATGAACGCTTACGGAGCACCGCTGGTTCAGAGGACAAATCTGCAGAAGAGGTTATAGAGGAAGAAGAAAGAAGAGGAGGGGGTGGAAGAGAGAGCTGTGGCAGAGTCACCACTAGCATTTTGGAGGCGTGGTGGCGGAACAAGCTCCAACAACACTGAACCCTGTCCTGCATCCTTCCCAGCTGCCAGCAGAGTTACCCAGTGCGCCGTGAAGGAAAGGTAACGTCCCTGCCCATGCCTGCCAGACCATGAGTCAGCGGTAATATGAACCTTACTGCTGACTGCCCTGTCCAACGAGTCCAAAATAATGCCTTCCACATGCCGGTAGAGAGTTTTGGAACCTGCCACTGAGGTACAGCACATTTCACAAATTCACCAAAGGGGGCAGAGTCTACCAGCTGAAAAGGCAGCAGTTGCAGTGCTAGCAATTTGGCCAAGCTAGCATTTAGATGCGGTGGATGGCTGGGACCGAATTTCTTTTTACGGTTCAGCAACTGGGGTAGGGAAATTTGCCTGCCATAATCAGTTGGTGGTATAATTGGTGGTGTACTGCTAGCAGATTGGCTGCAAGTACTTGGGACACCTATTGCTATACCTTCATTCATACGGAGCATGCGCCGTAGACAACGACCGAAAGCCGGAGAATTCCAAGGCCCCTCGCAAACCATGTCTACCATGTGACCGCAGGCCTCGTACAACAAATGATCGAGGACGAACAGAGGATCATGAGCCTTAACTGGACCAGTCTCCATTCCACACAGATGTACTTGGTTTTAACCATGGAGCACGTATGTTTGTCTTTCCTTTCTCATAGGTTTTACTAGTTTTTCCTTCCAAGCTCCTAGTTAGGTTTGAGCTGTGAGCTGATCCTCAGGAGTGGGAATTCTTCCACCATTATCTCCTCAGCCAGTGGAAAACGGGCGATGGATGACATTTTTACCTGCGCAGTATCAACAGACATGCTGTACTTCAGTGCCTGAGGAAGGGTTTTCTGGCTGACAATGGGTGGGCTAGAACCAGTGAACTGTATGCCAATCCGGGATTCGATACTAGGAAAGCTGTGAATATGACTCGCTTAAATGTGACTTCTTACAATGTGAAAGGACTTAATAGTCCAGAGAAATGTACTAAATTGTTAACAGAGTTGTGGAGATTCCGATCTCATAGTGTTCCTACAGGAAACTCATTTCAAAAAGGATAAAAATCCCAGATTGAGTAATCGCAGGTTCCCCACAGTCTACCACAGTGCCTCTCTGGACTCCAAGTCTAAAGGGATCTCGATTCTATTTTCTAGCCAACTCCCGTGGAAGGAGATCCAGGTCATTACCGATGCAACGGGTCACTTCCTAATAGTTAAGGGACACATCTGGGAACATAAGGTCACCTTAGCGTGTCTGTACCTACCGAATCACGGACAAATCCCTGCTCTGATCCCATGCTTATAATTGTTGGAGTAACACAAGGAGGGTGTAACGACACCCTGTGTATGAAAGGGGTTAAAGTCGTTTAGGACATTCCATACCCAAACACAAAGGCAGCTACCGAACACTTCAATCAGCCGAACAAGGAACCCATACAAATAATCCACCCCAAAAGAGACAAGATGCTCTGTCTTCAGGTTTCAAGCAGGAATCAATTCATTTATTATAACACATGGACACAACAGATAAAATAACTCAGAGTCTCTTCCCCCCCCCACCCTTGGAAAAGAGGGCGGGTTAAACTGTCCAATGACAATGGACACACAGGTCAGGTATGTTTAACGTCTCATCAGTACACAGTCTTAGCAGGGAGAGCTGTTGGAAGAATCCCCCCTCCAATGCAATACACATCCTGTGATCCAAGGCAGACAAACACAATAGAACATTGGAATACAGCCCCACCCAAAACTAGCACAGCAAACAGTACACAACACAATGAGACAGCACACATTATATATACACACATATACAGCATTGAGTCTCCGACTAGCACAGATCATAGTGGGGTTCTCATTTACCTTGTGCCCCCTATTAGTGACTCCCATCACTATGGCACATCCAGGGTCCCCAGAGTCTGTGTGTCTTGGGGGACATGGACCTGAATCTAAAGTAATGCCAACTCAAGGGTCCCCAGGCATACAGCTCACAAAGAGCACCATTCCACCAAATGCCAGGGCCCATAATCGGCCGGCAGGAGGCTGGCATTCAGTCCCCTCCAAAAGCCTCTATCCCCCCAATGCCGGTATCCACAAAGTACCCCAAATAAATGGTTCCAAACAGAGAATTACTCACCCAGCCAACCTCTGCATCTCTCAGAGAACATGCCCACCGCTGGGGAGAGGCCTGGACTGGCCCTTCTCCCTGGAGTCTTTTCACCCGCTGGAGAGAAGACAGGGTGACTGGGCTCACTCCGTCAGGCTGTTGGGGATCTGGGCCGACCGCCCAGCATCCCTGGGGTATACAAGTGGGGACTGAAGTCCCATCCACTTTTGGTAGGTGAAAATCACCCAGTGCTTGCAAAGCATGGCTGACATCCTCCTGTCCCAGGGCCGCACCAATTTTTGGGGTTGTGTCAGTAAAGACCGAAGTCCCTTCCACTACCACAAGAACTCCCTCTTCTGTTAGGTGAAGGCAGAGGCTTGCAGCACTCTGCTCTGTTGCCAGCTCTTCTGGTGGATTGGTGGCATCATTCTGGGGTGCCATATGCTGCTGGGAAGGGACCATCTCCTTCTCACCCTGGGTCTCCAGAAACGCCACAGGTGTAGGGCAGAGGTCTTGGACCCTCTGTCCGGTGGCCAGCGCTTCAGCTGGGGAAGTTCCTTGTAACTGCACAGATACTGCTGTTGGTGCTGGGCAGAGCACAGTGAAGCCCGGCCTTAACACCAGCTCCCCCACCGGAGGCTCACCCGGCTGTTCCTCCCCAGCAGAAAAGTCCATCAAATCCCCTGTGTCTGCAACTGGTGTCTGGGGATAGAAGTTCACAATCTCATGTCCGTGGAACCCTGAAGATGCCATCAGTGCTGGGCAGAGGTTAGCAGAACTCTGCCCTGTTGTCAGCACTTCAGCTTTGGAGATGGCAATCTCCAGAGTTTCCACTGCGGATTCTCTGGCATGCAGCTGAACGCATTCTAGCAGTTTCCTGTATGCCCTTTCCAGATGCTGTTCCTTCCTTAGCAAATAGTCTAGATCAGGTTTAAGCTCTGAGACCCCTGCAAGACTGAACATAGCCTCTCTGTATTCTCGCAGGTCCTCCAGGGTAGGTTCCCCTTCATCGTCATACACAAAACAATCTGAAAGGCTCTCCCACATTAATCCAGGGCCACCAAAGTCATATCCCTCCGGAGAGCATTCTGTTGTCTCCCCTAAATATTCCTCCTCCACGTGCCATTGCAGAGCCCGATACAGATTGTCCAGCTCTATTTCTTGCTGGACCAGCCTGTCCAACTCAGTCACCCATTGCTCCTGGGGCCGCTCTCCCAGGAATTGCATCCGTAACTCCCGTTGTTCACTGGCCTGCTGCTCTGGGGTTGGAAAGCACTTGCCCAGTTGCGTTGCAGCAACCTGGAGGGCTCTAATCCAGTGTCTTACCCGGATCTTCTGCCTGAGCTCCAGGTATTCATCCACGTACAATGACGTACAATGACGGCGATTCGTGCAGGGGAGCCAACCTGCTGCAGTACATCTGTGGCGGCTGGTCCTTAAGTGGTTAATCAGCATACTATATCCTGCCCCCATAATGTTTAGCAATAGGAGGACATAGAGGAGGAGGGAAGGAAATTAGTGTAATTTACTACTGTGTAAACACCCACATGTGTGATTCTATAGTCACGTGGTCTACACAGATAGGAAAAAGAAGGAAATGAAGAGCTTAGATGGAACTGAAATTGAGCATGCTTCGTAGAGGACACCAGCCGGTCTACAAACTCTCAGTCTGCAATGTGGACACAGAGAAGATGGGAGGGACAGCTGCAGGCAGGATCAACCAGGTATATTTCACTCTACACAAAACAAATGCTTTAGTGGCTTTGGGAGTATGAACACTCTGTTATATAGCATGTGATGAGAGTTTTTCAAAGTCTGGGTTTAAAAGAGAAGTAAGGCTTTGAAAAACCAAACATTTTATTCTCTAGGTGGATGCTGCATCTGTCCCCCGTTGGCTCTGCTGTGAGAACTAAGTGATCAAACACAGCCGATCGCTTAGTTCTCCCTCTCCACTCCGTGTGGAGAGCCGTGACTGTCAGTCACTGGCTCTCTGCTCTGCCACTCCGGCACTCACTGGAGCACCGGGCTGTGGGGGCAGGAGGGGCTGGCTCAAGCTCTCGGCAGATCACTGAGAGGCTGAGCCAGGTGCAGGTTCAGGCATCTGGGTGGATCCCGACTATAGGTTTTGGCTCTTTCCCGAGCCTGGACCACTGAGTGATGTCAGCCGTCAGCAGACTTTAGCGAGCTGCACTCCTGTGACCTACAGCAGAAGTACAGCTAAAAAAAGCTTTGCCTATACTTCTCCTTTAATGATACATTAAAGCGGAACTTCACGCAGAAGGGGAAGTTCTGCTTGTTTGCATCCTGTCCCCCTCCACTGCCACATTTGTCACTTTTTGGGGGGAGCAGGTACCTGGTTTTGACAGGTACCCGCTCCGACTTCTGATCTGAACCGGACGTACGATCCCCCCCTCCTTCCCCCATAGCTTTCTGGGACAGATCACAGATCCCAGAGGACTACAGGCCCATTCACAAAGTGCAACAAGTCTCGTGCATGCGCAGTAGGAAACTGACTGTGAAGGAGGTAGCCTGGAGCTCCTCTTTAACTATGATTTTGGCTCTCTGCATGGAGCTGTGTAATCATGCTTTGTCAAATGTCAGTTAATATCTTGGCCACAAGATGGTGCTGTCACACCACATATTTATCTGTAACCATACTTTGCTTATTTATAATTTAGTTTTATTTCCACTCGCTTATAAATTGTAACTAGATATATGATTTGGCATTTACTTATATCCATATTATACCATGATGTATACATCAATACTCAATAGCAATAATACATTCCCAAAGAATAACCAAAATCAAATCATATTGTTTTAAAGGGGGTTAGAAGACAAAATACGATTTAGTAAGAGAGCAGATAAGGGGAAACTTTCTACTCCACCTTTGTTATTTGGGGATCTCCTAAAAATTGAAGTTTTACTGAAGTTTTATTTTAAATACCCATGTGCAAAGGAAATTTAAAAAAATGTTCTTGCAAATCACACATTTTCCGCTAATTCACTAATGCCTCGTTTCCACTGAGCGGATCGGTTCGGGTCAGTACAGTTTTATTGGCCTAGAATGGTCCGGTCTATTCTGGTGAGCGTTTCCACTGCAAGTGGGACCACAAGGGGCCGTACAGGGTTTAGCATAGCACAGCAGAGGGTTTTCTGTCAGCCAATCAGTGGAATGTATCGTAGCTCCGCCCTAACCGAACCTTTCCATTTTCTATGGCCCCACATCTGAAGCAGGACCCTGAATGGAATGGTACGGTTTGGTTGTATGGGCCACTTTCATAATGGAAACACCCAAAATAGCGTACTGTACCGTACCGAACCGTACCGATCAGACCCGCTCAGTGAAAACGAGGCATAAGTGAACATTCACTTTGCCAGCCAAACAGCTACTATTCCATTCCCACTGACATTTATATTATACATTGTAGCACAATCTAGCACGCTGCTAACTGTCAAACAGGGAACATATCTATTTTCCTTCACTAAGGAGCATCATGTGGAGAAATGTTAAGGTAGAATTCCAGGTTAAACCTAACTAGTCTTAAAATTGCTTCCCCCTCCTAACTAGACATGTGCAGTGCGTTTCCTTTCAAATAAATATTCAGACAAATTTTTCATTATTCGTAGATTCAGATATGTCCGAATACCCAAATTACAGTATAAACGAAGTTTACCGAATGCTCCAAATAACGAAACGAAATATGCCCGAAATTCGAATTGAAATTTGCATCGAATTTTACATCAAATTCCATTTGAATTCGAACTGTAAACATATTTCTGAAATCAAAGACTGTGTGTGTTAGAGTACCATTTCAAAACAATGCTGTTTTTGTTAAGCCACAGGTAATTTAAAGAGTCATTGTAATCATATGATGAAGATTTTTCTTTTTTTTGTTCACATTGCCGCATTTGAATCGAAAACCAAATTATAAAATTTTCGATTCAACTGATTCAAAATTTATCAATTTGAACGTTCCGAAACGAAAAAATCTGTAAATTCGAAGAAAAGTCGAAAGAGACATAAAACATTATGACATCTAACCTCAAGAATTGTCTATAAATGAGGTTAGGTTAGATGTCATATTGTTTGTTTTATGTTGAATATAGAAATGTGTTCTGTAAACCTGGTTTGAATCTCGGGTAAGAGTTTTCAGTTTGCCTATCCACTTAGTAATATTCAATATGGCACAGGGTCAATGCTGCTAGATTGTATATTGTAAGGTGACCATTAGGGATCACCTTCCATGTATTTAGATGAGGTTCCTGATACATCGCCTTCTCTGAGGTTCCTATATACATACTCCAAATAAGTGTATTTGGATGTAATATAGACATATTCCAGCAGGGGTCGCTATCCCCTTTATTTCCGTCTTGGGAAATGTGGCTCCATATATGAGATTCCCGCATTTCCTCATTACTGTCACTATATATTTGGAGGTGGTTTTCTATAGCCAACCCTTTTTCTTAGTTTTGCCTATTGGTTTTATACACAGTTATATAGATAGAATTTAGATGTTGTATATGTAGATTCCTGTAGGGGCTGCTCTTTACTTCCTATTTTGTACAATGTGTCCCCATTCAAGAAATTATACTTCCTGGATGAGATTGGATTTATACTTTGATAATATTTGACAATAAGGCTTTTTTTGGTGCTTTTTCTATGAACTCTGGTTATTTTAAACAGATGTCATGGTAGTATAGAGTGTGAGCATTATACTAACTTGCTTGCTCTTTTTATTGGGAAACAATTAAAACATTTTTTAGTTAAATTTATATTAGGTCACTGGGATAATTACCATTTTTGAGTCACATTATTCTGTGTTCTTATTTTCAATATTAACATTCAGGGTTTTTTAGTTAACCTGTTTGTATTCGCTCTTTGGTTTGCAGCGACTTATTTTGTAGCAATAAGGTTTGCCTCGAACTGACATTAATAGTATACAAGGCCACCATAGGTTTATGAGATCTTTTACAAGTGGTTTCATGCTGCGTTAATATGAGGGAGGTGTAACAGCTTACCCAGGAAGTTACATTATCCAGCATTGACAATCATGATGTGCCTTTTTAGTTAGGGAAAGGGCATACCCTTTCTCAAGATGGCCGATCCCAGTTTGAAGATTACCCGAAGCTCAGACCGAGGTGTGGTTGTTCAGTGTTGCCTATATAAAGCGGTGAGTCAGTACGCCGCCTGTGCCCCAGGACGATGTCAGATTGTGGTGAAACGCGTCGGATGGAGCGGCGTGCTGACGTCACCGCGTACGCAATTTCCGGAAGGACGGGCTGCTGTTTTGAAGCCAGCCGGCTTTTTAGTTTGTGCGAGTTTCCAAACCATTTGATGTAAATGCAGTCATTACATTTTACAATAAACATACTAAGGATTTTATACCATGGCAAGTTTTAATACTTTTGCATGGGGAGTTTCTATGATGGAGTACCCATAAGAGGTGGATCTCCATCCGTTTCCCGGAAAGACAAAGGCCTTGGCTGGGTTATGAGCCGCAAGCGAGATTGTCCTTCTGTAATAGGAGGTCAATACATTCTGGTAAGCAGGCACTTTGTATGTTGGAGGTCTGTACCCAAAATACACAGCAGCAGCTTTCCTGTGAGACACACACATTACTAAATCACTTTTTCAATAAAGCTGAGCTTATCGTGACACAAATAAACATTAGAAAGAAACATAGAAAAAAAAACACACACATACATACATACACCCTAAAATGTATTAAAACATGGACAGTGTCAGTAGGGCAGAGGACCGTGTCATGAGAGCAGAGATTTGTGTCAGTAGGGCAGTGAATGGTGTCAGTAGTTTTTATTTTTATTAATGTATTTTTGTATTTTTTTTTTTTACAATTTAATCAGGGGGAACCTGGGCAGCAGGGTCTTTTTAGGGTGTGCCCAGGCACACCCGCCACACACCCTGCGCACGTCTATGGATATAGTCATATAATTATCTCAAAGTTCTATCATCCTAACATGGTATTGAAGAAAAAAGAATATATAAGGGGAATTTTAATGGTAGCACTCAAGAGATAATAAATCACTGATAAATAGAAAACCTCACACTCAGACTCGGGTTAGGTTTACATCTCTTTGGCTGGGGAACACATGCAAAATTGTGTGTGTTCCCAAATCCACAGAGAAACATGTTGCATTTTAGAATATGCACAGGGGTGCCATTAATTTTTAATGGCACCCCCACACAAATCGCTACCTGTGGTGCATTTACTCTCGAGTTAAACCGCATGGTGCAGAGCATTAAAAAAAAAAGTGTTAGGGACTTCTTTCCCCGTGTCTTTGTAGGTAGGATAGCCCCTTGAAATGAATGTGCTGCCCTACATGCAGACCACAGCCACACAAGTCTGATTGGAACCTTGGCTGAAAAAAATCTCACTTTTTTAAAATAAGAATCCTTATCCTGCTGGGTTAGCTTTGAGAATTGAGCTTAATGCAACAGCTTTATTTTAGCATCTGTTGAAATGTACACCACCAGATGGCAGTGTTGACCAACAAAACAGCAGGTAAGGCATACTAATGATACAAAGGTTAGAAGTGACAGCAAAGTAATAACAGTAACATCATTATAATGCACAATGGGAGGGTAAACATACACTTTACATTTATGTTAAATCACAGTCTTGTTTGCCACAATCTTCGTTGCGCCAGATAAAACTAGTGTTCAGACGCAAACATTTGTTCTGCTTTCCTTGGCTGGAGCTTTCTCAGAGCCTCCCTATAATAATTTATACCTCCCAGTTCTTCAGATGGGCAGAAGAGGGTCACTTTGTTTGAAAAATACATGCTTTCTATTATGTATATAAACTGGAGGCTTGATTATTTTTGCAGAGGTCAGTGTCCCATAGAAAGTATGGACTATGGGATGTTATTTTGAGCTGCCATGGCACTGCCCACAGCTGTAGTGCTGTACATTAACATACTTGAATTTAGGCTTTGCATTTGGTAGTGCTTTCTCTGGGTCACTGTACAGATTAACCCGGATAGAGGATGTTGCGTTTAGGAGGGTGTTTAAATGTAACTGTGTCTTCTTAAAGAATTGAAATTATAGCTAAAGTTATCCAAAGCAAGTGCACCCAAATGCAAAGAATATTTAAAGCAAAACTTTACCCATAACAATTATGTTCTTCAGCAAGGAACACACCTTCCTCATTATTAATTATGCTACCAAAATTAGTGTGTGATGTAAATTGCCTCCAGCATTTTTTCTTCTTGCTGGAGGCCGCCATTTTTCTGAAGCCCAGAGCCCTTCAGCAGCAGTAAATCTTTAAGCCTTCAGCAGATCGGCCGCTACAATTTCCTCACAGTGACGAAAAATAGAGAGCAATTGAGCATGTGCAGAACAGGATGAGACAGTGTTACTGGATTTTAAACAGTATAGGGACTTATTTTTAAAGTTTTACATAGCCATACCTTCAAATGTGATCTCTCAGGAGCAGTGGCGGCTGGTGGGTTCTACTTCTGGGGTGGCGGCAAACATGCACCAACCCCCCCTCCGCGACACCTGCCGGACCACCCACGGCACTGACCACAGCGGCACCTGTCAGACCACCCGGGGCACTGACCAACTTCGGCATGGACCACCAGCCAGACCACCCGCATGTTGTTCGGCGGCACTTATCCACTGTGTGGCGGGGCTCTCCTCCTCTCCTGAATTGGCGGGGCTTCCTCCTCCTCTCCTGCAGTGGTGGGGCTGTCCTCCTCCTCCCCTCCAGTGCAGGCAGCGGCAGCTAACGTGTGGGCTCCTCAGGCTTCCTCCCCTGTGTGTCTCCTCTTCTGCCAAAACGCTAGGCGTCCAATAGGGTCGCCTGGCGCTTTGGCCGAATGGGAAACATGTCTCACAGACCTGCCTCCTAAATGGGGGGGAGAAACTATAGTGTGGCCATAGCGAAAATTCATTTGAAAATGTATTTGCTATTGTCACACAATAGGGTGGGATCGGGACGCAGTGCTCTGCGCTCCGTGCCCACACTATTTTGAAGCCTATTAGAACCTCTGGCTCTAATCATGTGCTTCAAAAAGGACACCCCCGCCTATCCCCGCCTTAGTAATTCATGTGTCCGGCGTCCTGAAAGGGGCCGGGCACATGTATAGGGAGGGTGGCAGAGGTGTTAGGGGGGTAGCGCCCATGAGCCCACAATGCACGGGCCGCCACTACTCAGGAGTTAATCTTCTAGCTAAAGTTCCACTTTAATGCATATGTAGTCCAGGTAACACTTTGCACATACCCTGCATATTTACGTCTCTGACAGAGACCAGCTACTGCTGGCCCCTATTGATTCCCCTAGCAGAGCCAAATTTTTGATAAGGTGACCTTGGCAGGTGGCTGGGGCCCATTATAATGGGGACAATTCAACCATGACAAATAGGCCTATAAGTATTTTATTTTTTTATCTTCTTTTTTTTTTTTTTGGAGCTCCACAACGTGATGTTTCTCAAACCCCTGTGAACAAAAAAGTGATCCATGAAATCACAGCAGAGAAAAAACATGCCCAAGAATACAGAAATGGGCAAATCACTGAAAAGGAAAGGCCTCAAACCATGAACCCCCTCGGGTGCAAGGCTCCTGGCGGGACAAGGTACTCCATGGTCTACCTAGGCCGAAGCTAGGTGGACACCACTCCTTAGGGAACTGCTGAAGCTGGCCCTTCAAGTTCTTAGTGGGGGGCTCTCCCGAAGGCTCATTGCGAGCCCTGATAAACTGCACCCTCTGTCTGTGCATAAATGAAAACTAACAAACACATGTGCAGTGCCCGTGAATAAACAATGAAATAAAAAAGTGCTATGCACAGTATACATAGCAGGCCTTTCAGAAGGTATAAAAATTGCTCTAAGCTGCCCAAAAAGGCCCACCCAAGAGGCGTGTGCAAGAAAAGCAAAAAGTGACATGACCAAGTGCCACGGTTCACTTTCATTTTGTAAGTATGGGTGTGATTTTTAAATAGGATGACCGTCGGGGCCTGCTGATCAGCGAGGTAAAAGACAGGACAGAGCTCTGTCGTGTCAATTTTGGTTCTCTACAAATCAGGGAATAAAAACCAGCACATTCCGTAGTAAAAGCACCACATAGTACACACATAAACACTAGTTAGGCACACATTTAGTCCTTTGATCGCCCTAGATGTTTAACCCCTTCCCATCATGAGTACAGTGACAGTGTATATTTTTAGCACTGATCACTGTATTAGTGTCACCGGTTCCCACAAAGTGTTAAAAGTGTCAGTTAGTGTCAGATTTGCCGCCGCAATATTGCAATCCCGTTATAATTTGCGGATTGCTGCAATTACTAGTATTAAAACAAGCAATAAATAAAAATTCCAGTATATATATCACATATTTTGTAGGCGCTATAATTTTTGCCTAAACCAATCAATATATTTTTTTTTACCAGGAATATGTAGCAGGATACATATTGGCCTAAATTGAAGAAGAATCTAGTTTTTTTTACATTTTTCTTACTGGATATGTTTTATAGTGGAAAATAAAAAAAATTATAGTTTTTTTTTTTCAAAATAGTTGAATTTTTTTGGCTTATAGTGCAAAAAAAAAAAAAACAGTGGTGATACCACCAAAAGAAAGCTCCATTTGTGGGTAAAAAAATTATATAAATGTAATTTATGTACAGCGTTGCATGACCGCACAATTGCCAGCTAACGTACTGCAGTGTCGTATAGCAAATAATTGCCTGGTCATGAAGGGGGGTAAATCTTCCGGAGGTCAAGTGGATACAGTATGCGTGTTTGTGCATGGTTTCATGTGACATAGTTACATAGTTACATAGTTACATAGTAAACAAAGCCTGGGGAATGCCCAGGAAAAAACCAAAGCCTACTTACCACCAGCTCGCAGACAACCAAACTGACCTGTCTAACAGTAGGCGTTAAAAACAGAGATTTAGTCCGCACGCATTTGCAAATGCATGCGTAAGCCACAGTGCCTCATCACGGCACCCTGATATCTGTGGTCCTAACACTAAAATATGTGTGTCCCCACAGTGGAGGCACATGCATTCTAATGGATAAATGCTGGCAGGTGGACTGAAGGGCAGCCCATCCCTTCTTAAAGGTACAGAAGCACACCAAAACACCCAGCAATAGCACTATGGCTGCAAAGGTGCTGGTGGATTTCTGGACCAATAAACACACCAAGGTGATCTCAAACATAGTTACATAGTAGGTGAGGTTGAAAAAAGACACAAGTCCATCAAGTCCAACCTATGTGTGTGATTATATGTCAGTATTACATTGTATATCCCTGTATGTTGTGGTCATTCAGGTGCTTATCTAATAGTTTCTTGAAACTATCGATGCTCCCCGCTGCGAAAAAGTTTTATCCCTATTGTGGGGTCACCAGTACGGTATTTGTATATTGAAATCATATCCCCTCTCAAGCGTCTCTTCTCCAGAGAGAATAAGTTCAGTGCTCGCAACCTTTCCTCATAACGAAGATCCTCCAGACCCTTTATTAGCTTTGTTGCCCTTCTTTGTACTCGTTCCAATTCCAGTACATCCTTCCTGAGGACTGGTGCCCAGAACTAGACAGCATACTCTAGGTGCGGCCGGACCAGAGTCTTGTAGAGCGGGAGAATTATCGTTTTATCTCTGGAGTTGATCCCCTGTTTAATGCATGCCAATATTCTGTTTGCTTTGTTAGCAGCATCTTGGCATTGCATGCCATTGCTGAGCCTATCATCTACTAGGACCCCCAGGCAGAGGTGTATTTAGGTTTTGTGCTGCCCTAGGCCTGACTGAGCTTGCGCACCCCCTAATTTAAATATGACCCACCCCTTCCTGTCAAGGCCACACCCCTTTCTTTTAAAGATCCGCCCTGTCATCTTCATTGGAGGAGGACAGAGGGACGCCGCGGGAAGAGGACAGAGAGGTATGCAGCATCTTTTCATTTGGTGGGTAAGGGGATATGTGCTGGTTGCTTTGGGAGGGGAGGATCAGACCCCTTCCAAAGCACCCAGCACATATCCCCTTACCCCCCTTCCCCTTATCCATGTGTGCATTTGTTATCTGCCCCCTTCCCGGTTACTGTGTCCCCCTCCACTGTAAACTATACACAGACCTCAGAGCAGAAGCGCGGCTCTTGCACTGAAGTCGTGTCCCTCCTCTGTGGCTCCTTCTCCTCCTGGCTGTGTACACTAGAACATTGGAGCTGAGAAGGAGGAGGAGCTGAGGAGTGTGTGTGGCTGACAGTGGGGAGAGAGGTGGCGGCTGCTACGGAAAGCCGATCGCCGCTTGTGGGACCCTGAGTGGCAGATGTCCTGGGTGCCCACGCTAGCGCACTCTGGCTGCCAGTTACCGAAGCTCAGTGCCGGAACTTGTTGTGGGCTCCGGGACAGTGGCGTCACTAGGTTTGGTGTCACCTGGAGCTGTAAAAATTGTGTCATCCCCCTTAATTTTTTGACTGGAGGTCCAGTGTTGGAGCTCATTGTGGCGGTCAACAAGGCCCAGAGGATATCAGGTTAGGCATTTCCTAATGGCTCAGTCCCTGGGAACAGTAATGGATAATGGCCAACAGGCTATCTTACCAGACCCGGTGAAACCGCAACAGTGATCCCTCCGGCTGGACGTTCGCTCACTCTGGGTTGCCCAGGCTGACTCTGGTCAGTAGTGTAGCATGTCTGTACCCCGGCAGTGGCTTCATCTTTCTCCCCCTCTGGTGGTGCGGGTACAGCGTGGCTCTCTGGTGGTGCGGGTACAGCGTGGCTCTCTGGTGATGCGGGTACAGCGTGGCTCTCTGGTGATGCGGGTACAGCGTGGCTCTCTGGTGGTGCGGGTACAGCGTGGCTCTCTGGTGGTGCGGGTACAGCGTGGCTCTCTGGTGGTGCGGGTACAGCGTGGCTCTCTGGTGGTGCGGGTACAGCGTGGCTCTCTGGTGGTGCGGGTACAGCGTGGCTCTCTGGTGGTGCGGGTACAGCGTGGCTCTCTGGTGGTGCGGGTACAGCGTGGCTCTATGGTGGTGCGGGTACAGCGTGGCTCTCTGGTGGTGCGGGTACAGCGTGGCTCTCTGGTGGTGCGGGTACAGCGTGGCTCTCTGGTGGTGCGGGTACAGCGTGGCTCTCTGGTGGTGCGGGTACAGTGTGGCTCTCTGGTGGTGCGGGTACAGTGTGGCTCTCTGGTGGTGCGGGTACAGTGTGGCTCTCTGGTGGTGCGGGTACAGTGTGGCTCTCTGGTGGTGCGGGTACAGCGTGGCTCTCTGGTGGTGCGGGTACAGCGTGGCTCTCTGGTGGTGCGGGTACAGCGTGGCTCCCTCTTTGGCTTCCCCCAGCACAGTACTCTCTTTTTCTCCTCTAACACCCCCCCTCAGAAGAGTGCATGCATGCTGGGGGCTGTAGCATGTCTGTGGACACACAGGGGCCGCCACTCTTCAGGGACTACTTTTCCCATGATGCCCCCCAGAGTCTTCTGATTGGCCCTCTGCTGTGGCCAATCATGGGGAGGAAAACAGCGGTCAGGAAGCTGGGCGACGGCGCAGGGAAACCAATTAGAGCCACTCTCTCTTCTCCCTTAGGCTGACAGAAAGGGGAGGGGGGGCGAGCGGGGGAGTTCTCTGGCAAATTGAGCAGCAGATCTGTGACAGGGAGAGGAGAGATGCGGGCTGTCTGTGTATCTCCCCCACTCGCCCCCCCTCCCCTGACAGCCCGCATCTCTCCTCTCCCTGTCACAGATCTGCTGCTCAATTTGCCAGAGAACTCCCCCGCTCGCCCCCCTCCCCTTTCCGTCAGCCGAAGGGAGGAGAGAGAGAGCGGCTCTAATTGGTTTTACCGTGCCGCCGCCCAGCTTCCTCCCCGCTGTTTTCCTCCCCATGATTGGCCACAGCAGAGGGCCAATCAGAGACAGAATCACAGCTTTACGGAGGGGCGGCTTGACGGCACCCGGGACGCCACTGCACTGCACTGCTAAGCTGTACCCCCTGCTGTGCGGGAGTCGGGAAGAGGGCGCTGCTGCCATTTTTGGGGGGGGGGGGGCGGCTTTTTGCCGCCCCCCCGCACAGTGCCGCCCTAGGCCTGGGCCTTGTTGGCCTAGGCCAAGACACAGCACTGCTCCCAGGTCCTTTTCCATCTTAGATTCCCCCAGAGGTTCAGTGTATAGATTGCAATCATATTTTTGCCACCCAAATGCATTATTTTACATTTTTCTACATTGAACCTCATTTTCCATGTAGTTGCCCACCCCATTAATTTGTTCAGGTCTTTTTGCAAGGTTTCCACATCCTGCGGAGAAGTTTTCGCCCTGCTTAGCTTAGTATCGTCTGCAAATGCAGAGATTGAACTGTTTACCCCATCCTCCAGGTCGTTTATAAACAAATTAAACAGGATTGGTCCCAGCACAGAACCCTGGGGGATCCCACTACCCACCCGTGACCATTCTGAGTACTCCCCATTTATCACCACCCTCTGAACTTGCCCTTGTAGCCAGTTTTCAATCCATGTACTCACCCTATGGTCCATGCCAATGGACCTTATTTTGTACAGTAAACGTTTATGGGAAACTGTGTCAAATGCTTTTGCAAAATCCAGATACACCACGTCTACGGGCCTTCCTTTATCTAGCTGGCAACTTACCTCCTCATAGAAGGTTAGTAGATTGGTTTGGCAAGAACGATTCTTCATAAATCCATGCTGATTACTGCTAATGATACCGTTCTCATTACTAAAATCTTGTATATAGTCCCTTATCATCCCCTCCAAGAGTTTACATACTATTGATGTTAGGCTAACTGGTCTTTGGTAATTCCTGGGGATGTATTTTGGGCCCTTTTAAATATTGGTGCTACATTGGCTTTTCTCCAATCAGATGGTACCATTCCAGTCAGTAGACTGTCTGTAAAAATTAGAAACAACGGTCTGGCATTCACTTGACATTTGATGCTTTATGCAGAAAGTATACTGGAAGTAGAGATTATTAATTGAATGCTTGAGAAGCACTACACTATTTTTTTAAAGTTTTTAGTTCACTGTATGTGTTTTGTGAAGGCGCGTTAGTGTGAGCTGCTCATTAGGTAGTGGTGATATTTACTTATTTATACTTAGTAAATCTGTATTGCGGCTCTGTGTGTGACTCTAAAGACTAGTACACACTATAAGAAAATCAGACGAACAATCGTCCGGTCTTCCTTGAGGTTTCACAGCAGGTCGAAACCGAGGATGGTACTAATTGGATGAAAATTCTCAAACGTCAAAGGCTATTTTTTTGTTGTTTATTGTTTCTGATCATGCGCAGTCTTTTGTATCCAATTTTTCTCGTACAAAAACAGTACACATTAAACGAAAATCGGTAGTTCTGTTCACACATGAGAAAAATGTTGGCGTTTGTCCCTTCAGAAATTTTTCTTTGTAAAGTCTGAATTGGATGTCAAAAGTTGTGCACACACTATACAGTACAGCCGTGGCCAAAAGTTTTGAGAATGACACAAATATTTATTTTCACAAAGTCTGCTGCCTCAGTTTTTATGATGGCAATTTGCATATACTCCAGAATGCTATGAAGAGTGATCAGATGAATTGAAATTAATTGCAAAGTCCCTCTTTGCCATGAAAATGAACATAATCTCATAAAAAAACATTTCCATTGCATTTGTGAAGAAGGGCGCTCAAGAAAGTCCAGCAAGCGCCAGGACCTACAGTTGATTCAGCTGCGGGATCGGGGTACCACCAGTGCAGAGCTTGCTCAGAAACGGCAGCAGGCAGGTGTGAGTGCATCTGAACGCACAGTGAGGAGAAGACTTTTGGAGGATGGCCTGGTGTCAAGAAGTGCAGCAAAGAAGCCACTTTTCTCCATGAAAAACCTTAGGGACAGACTGATATTCTGCAAAGGGTACAGGGTTTGGACTTCTGAGGACCGGGGTAAAGTCATTTTCTCTGATGAATCCCCTTTCCAATTGTTTGGGGCATCCGGAAAAAAACCTTGTCCGGAGAAGAAAAGGTGAGCGCTACCATCAGTCCTGTATCATGCCAACAGTAAAGCATCCTGAGACCATTCATGTGTGGGGTTGCTTCTCAGCCAAGGGAGTGGGCTCCCTCACAATTGTGCCTAAGAATACAGCCATGAATAAAAAATCGTACAAAAACATCCTCTGGGTGCAACTTCTCCCAACCATCCAAGAACAGTTTGGTGATGAACAATGCCTTTTCCAGCATGATGGAGCACCTTGCCATAAGGCAAAAGTGATAAGTGGCTTGGGGAACAAAATTTCGAAATTTTGGGTCCATGACCAGGAAACTTCCCAAACCTTAATCCTATTGAGAACTTGTGGTCAATCCTCAAGATGCGGGTGAACAAAAAAAAAAAACCCCACGAATTCTGACAAACTCCAAGCATTAATTATGCAAAAACTGGCTGCCATCAGTCAGGATGTGGCTCAGAAGTTGATTGACAGCATGCCAGGGCGAATTGCAGAGGTCTTGAAAAAGAAGGGTCAATGCTGCAAATATTGACTCTTTGCATAAACTTTAAAGTAGTTGTAAACCCTTGCAGACCACTTTTGACAACAGGTAAGCCTAAATTAAGGCTTACCTGTAGCTACTGTGGATATCTCCTAAACCTACAAGGTTTAGGGGATATCCCCTGTATCAGCATGTGGCAACGTCATCGACGAGCATGCTGTTTCTTCAGCTGATGTGCCGTTAACGGCGGCTCCCGCACGGTAGTGACATCATTGCAGCTCCGGGCCAATCACAGCGCCGGAGCCCGCGATAACCGTAAATAACTCTGGGAGACATGTCGCCAGCTAGAGCAGTGTGCCAGGACCACGGCGGGGGCTTTGTTCTAAGGTAAGTATTTCATAATGAGCTAGTATGCTATGCATACTAGCTCATTATGCCTTTGTTTTGCAGGTTTTTTTTGTTTTCGTTTTTTTTTTTCATGGGTTTACAACCACTTCAATGTAATTGTCAATAAAAGCCTTTTGACACTTATGAAATGCTTGTAATTATACTTCAGTATACCATAATAACATCTGACAAAAAGATCTAAAAACACTGAAGCAACAGACTTTGTGAAAATTTATATTTGTGTAATTCTGAAAACTTTTGGCCATTGCTGTATTAAAATCGATTGATCGTTCCTCGTAATTTCTTAAATAAAAAAGTTCAAACCTTCACTGGTTGTTTGGAAGCAATGTGTTATAAACTGATATTCCCCTTTCATAGACATTAAAAGGGGTTGTAAACCCTCATGTTTTTTCACCCAAATGCATCCTATGCAGTGGCAGTGACCGGCCCCCAGCCACCCCGTTTTACTTACCTGAGCCCCATATTTCCCTCGGCGAGGATGCGCTGTCCCTCTCTCCACGGGGTCCCGCCTCTTGATTGGATAGATTGATAGCAGCGCAGCCATTGGCTCCCGCTGCTGTCAATCAAATCCAATGACGCGGGCGCCGGTAGGCGGGGCTGGGTCCGCCATTCGTGTCTATGGACGCAAATGCTGGACTCGGGAACATGCCCGCAAGGTAACCCCCCCCCCGGGAGAACGCTTCTCCTAGGGGGTTATCTGAGGCGGGGAGGAGCCGCAAGACCTGCCAGGGGACCCCAGAAATGGACGATCAGGGCCACACTGTTCTGCACAGTGGAGGTAAGTATGATATGTTTGTTATTAAAAAAAAGAGGAAGGCACTGGTGTATTAGAATATTAACAATAGTGACCGCATGTGGAGGAATGTATGAGGTCATCTCATTGTGGGAAAAAAGTGGGTTATTATAAATTCTATAGAAACGGTCACAGTCTGTGTAAAATGTGCTCAGCAGGTAGCCATGAGATCACAGTGTGACTTGTGCTTGACAAAAATACACACTGCACTCATATGACCCTCAGCATTGCAGATCTCACATCAATTACTATACAGCATCTCACAAAAGTGAGTACACCCCTCACATTTTTGTAAATATTTCATTATATCTTTTCATGTGACAACACTGAAGAAATTACACTTTGCTACAATGTAAAGTAGTGAGTGTACAGCTTGTATAACAGTGTAAATTTGCTGTCCCCTCAAAATAACTCAACACACAGCCATTAATGTCTAAACTGCTGGCAACAAAAGTGAGTACACCCCTAAGTGAAAATGTCCAAATAGGTCCCAAAGTGTCAATATTTTGTGTGGCCACCATTATTTTCCAGCATTGCCTTAACCCTCTTGGGCATGGAGTTCACCAGAGCTTCACAGGTTGCCACTGGAGTCCTCTTCCACTCCTCCATGATGACATCATGGAGCTAGTGGATGTTAGAGACCTTGCGCTCTTCCACCTTCCGTTTGAGGATGCCCCACAGATGCTCAATAGAGTTTTGGTCTGGAGACATGCTTGGCCAGTCCATCACCTTTACCCTCAGCTTCTATAGCAAGGCAGTGGTCGTCTTGGAGATGTGTTTGGGGTCGTTATCATGCTGGAATCCTGCCATGCGGCCCAGTCTCCGAAGGGAGGGGATCATGCTCTGCTTCAGTATGTCACAGTACATGTTGGTATTCATGGTTCCCTCAATGAACTGTAGCTCCCCAGTGTCGGCAGCACTCATGCAGCCCCAGACCATGAAACTCCCACCACCATGCTTGACTGTAGGCAAGACACACTTGTCTTTGTACTCCTCAACTGGTTGCCACCACACACGCCTGACACCAGCTGAACCAAATAAGTTTATCTTGGTCTCATCGGAACACAGGACATGGTTCCAGTAATCTATGTCCTTAGTCTGCTTGTCTTTAGCAAACTGTTTGTGGGCTTTTCCTGTGCATCATCTTTAGAAGAGGCTTCCTTCTGGGATGACAGCCATGAAGACCAATATAGTGTGTGGTGTATGGTCTGAGCACTGACAGGCTGACCCCCCACCAATTCAACCTCTGCAGCAAATGCTGGCAGCACTCATACGTGTATTTCCCAAAGACAACCTCTGGATATGATGCTGAGCACGTGCACTTAACTTCTTTGGTCGACCATGGTGAGGCCTGTTCTGAGTGGAACCTGTCCTGTTAAACCGCTGTATGGTCTTGGCCACTGTGCTCCAGCTCAGTTTCAGGGTCTTGGCAATCTTCTTATAGCCTAGGCCATCTTTACGTAAAGCAACAATTCTTTTTTTCAGATCCTCAGAGAGTTCTTTGCCATGAGGTACCATTTTGAACTTCCAGTGACCAGTATGAGAGAGTGAGAGCGACAACACCAAATTTAACACACCTGAGACCTTGTAACACTAACGAGTCACATGACACCGGGGAGTGAAAATGGCTAATTGGGCCCAATTGGGACATTTTCACTTAGGGGTGTACTCACTTTTGTTGCCAGCGGTTTAGACATTAACGGCTGTGTGTTGAGTTATTTTGAGGGGACACCAAATTTACACTGTTATACAAGCTGTACACTCACTACTTTACATTGTAGCAAAGTGTCATTTCTTCAGTGTTGTCACATGAAAAGATAGAATAAAATATTTACAAAAATGTGAGGGGTGTACTCATTTTGTGAGATACTGTATATATATATATATATATATATACACACAGGTCATATGCTGCATATGTACATTGTATACAATAAACACACAAGTCAATTACTATATGTACACAAAAGTCATATATGTACAATGTATATAAACTCAAGTCACATACACCAATCAGCCATAACATTATGACCACTGACTAACCATCTGTGACTAATACTGTTTATCTTATTACAATGGCATCTGAAAGTCGGTGGGATTTATTAGGCAGCAAGTGAACATGTTGTCCCTGAAGTTCATGTGCTGAGATTTTTTAAGTGTCAGGGACTTCTTTCCTGCGTTTCTTTGGGTAGGACAGTCCTACAACCAGCACACAGATACACAGATGTGATCCAAGCCTAGGGGCTCATCCACACAGGAGGTTTGGGGACAGTGAAACCATGTGGTTGAGTTATGTTTTTATCACCCCCATCTGCACCACCTTTAGCTGCAGAAGCAGTGGCTGACGTCGTACACATGCTTCAGTCACAGCAGGAAATATACCCCTTCACATTCAACAGCACAATCAGTTAAAAGTAACATACATACATATACATACATAGGCACATACATAAACTCACAAACTTTCACTTACGCACATAGACTCACATACACACATACAGTATACACACACATATTCATACATAAGGTCACATACATATACACACACACATATACACACACATATTCACATACATACAAACACACATACATAACACATAAGCTCACATACACATATTTACATACATACATACTCACACATACATACATGCATACATACTCACACATATATAAACTCACATACATACATATACATACATGCACACACATCTATACATACACACACACATACAGTACATACATAAAGCCATTTTAAAAACTGTAGTACTGTACCCATACCTGCACACATATTAACCACATTACAACCCCAGCAAAAATCCAGTCACACTTCATGAAAGGCAATTAGTTCCAGCATGTACAGCAAACCTCTGAACATGACATGCCAAGGGAGAGCTCACACTATTCTATAGGAAATGTTATCTGCATACAGCAAGTCTTCTAACCTATAGAGCATAGCTATGCTCTGCTACTGACATTCCTGCCTGCTGGGTGTATGGCTCTCATATGGGACAGCTGGACTGGTCATAGACATATGCTATAGGGCTTCTGCACTGGTCACAGACTCATCCTATAGGGCCACAGGCTATTGTGCTGGTCGGACTGATGCTATAGGGCTGCTGTGTCCGTCACCCACTTATCCTAAGGGCTGAGGTACTGGTCTCACATTAATTCTATAAGGTTGTTGTACTGGTCACTAGGGATAAGCTTTATGTTCGGGTCGAACATGAGTTTGACTCTAACATCGGGTTTACGCCCGTTCGCCGAAAAACGAACATTATGGGGCGTTCGCGGCAAATTCGAGCGCCGCATAACGCCCCATAATGCACTGCGACATCGCGGCACATTGCTGTATGATGATTGGCCAAAGCATGCACACCATGACCTGCATGCTTTGGCCAGTCCCAGCGCCCTCAGCTAAGAGAGCCATAATTGGCCAAAGGCAGGGTGCCTTTGGCCAATTATGGCTCAGGGGAACTAAGTCCACGAAGTCCAAATGCAGCGCTAAAATAAAATAAATGTCCAAATAATGATAATAGTCCATAGAACTCAATCAGCAATAAAAGATGATGTGAAACCTCCACCAAGCTTCAGTGTGTAAAAGGAAAGCACACCACACCCACGTGCTATCAGTCTGCTTACCAGAAAGATATAAAAAATAGGCGATGTACTCATATATTGCAGAGAGTCAGCAGCAAATCCAAATGGCACACTCCATCATGGGCAGGCACAGCATGGAAACAATCAGGTCACCACATATCAGAAAGCTCAGGACTCGTATTAACGATGGACAGGTTGGTGCAGTCATCAGCAGGAACAAACCAGCAAACAGAAAGCAACAAATAGTGAAGCCCGTAAGGTAAAACAGTAGTAGTTTATTGTAGTCTACTTACAGGTATGAAGTAAAAATCATCACAGAAAACAGGAACAATCCGCGGTTCTCAGCGTACTTGTATTGACCAGCCTAAGGCTGGTCAATGCAAGTACGCTGAGAACCGCGGATTGTTCCTGTTTTCTGTGATGATTTTTACTTCATACCTGTAAGTAGACTACAATAAACTACTACTGTTTTACCTTACGGGCTTCACTATTTGTTGCTTTCTGTTTGCTGGTTTGTTCCTGCTGATGACTGCACCAACCTGTCCATCGTTAATACGAGTCCTGAGCTTTCTGATATGTGGTGACCTGATTGTTTCCATGCTGTGCCTGCCCATGATGGAGTGTGCCATTTGGATTTGCTGCTGACTCTCTGCAATATATGAGTACATCGCCTATTTTTTATATCTTTCTGGTAAGCAGACTGATAGCACGTGGGTGTGGTGTGCTTTCCTTTTACACACTGAAGCTTGGTGGAGGTTTCACATCATCTTTTATTGCTGATTGAGTTCTATGGACTATTATCATTATTTGGACATTTATTTTATTTTAGCGCTGCATTTGGACTTTTATACTTATGTTTGATGCAATCTACAAACTATGCTAGCTGCTTTTTGTGTTCTTTTCAGTTAGCGCAGATATTTACTTGTTTTTTGAACTAAGTCCACGCCCACACTGTATAAGGCTGCCTGCACGTCGGCCTTGTGTAGTGTGTTGTTGGCGTGGACGGAGAGAGAGTGTGATTTAGATTGAGCAGGCAGGCAGGCGGGTTATTCAGTTAGCTGCAGTGTATTTTATATATATATATATATACACATATACATATACACACATATACAGTCAGTCTTATATATATATATATATATATATATATATATATATATATATATATATATATAAATATACACTGCATACAGTGTAGCTATATCTGACTGCAGGCCATTTCTGGTGTACTTTTTCTAACATACTTAAGACAGGCAGGTTATTCAGTTAGCTGCAGTGTATTTATATATATATATATATATATATATATATATATATATATATATCGGTGGTGTACTTTTGCTAATATACTTCAGGCAGGCAAGTTATTCAATCAGCTGCAGTGTATTTAAAAAAAAAAAAAAAAAATTTATATATATATGTACTGCATCCAGTGTAGCCAAGCCTAAATCTGACCTGCAGGCCATTCCTGGTGTAGTTTTTCTAATATACTTCAGGTGGTGTACACAATACCGTGCACCCATAGTGCAGTTGCTACTACTTTTCTGGAGGTGTACACAGTACACAATACAGTGTACCCATAGTTGCTATTAGACTTCTGGTGGTGTACATAGTACCGTGCACCCATAGTGCAGTTGCTACTACTTTTTTGGTGGTGTAAACAGTACACAATACAGTGCTATTATAGTTGCTATTATACTTCTGGTGGTGCACACAGTACCGTGCAACCCTAGTGCAGTTGCTACTACTTTTCTGGTAGTGTACACACTACACAATACAGTGCACCCATAGTTGCTATTACACTTCTGGTGGTGTACACAGTACCGTGCACCCCTAGTGCAGTTGCTACTACTTTTCTGGTGGTGTACACACTACACAATACAGTGCACCCATAGTTGCTATTAGACTTCTGTTGGTGTACACAGTACGGTGCACCCATATTGCAGTTGCTACTACTTTTCTGGTGGTGTACACAGTACACAATACAGTGCACCCATAGTTGCTATTACACTTCTGGTGGTGTACACAGTACCGTGCACCCCTAGTGCAGTTGCTACTACTTTTCTGGTGGTGTACACACTACACAATACAGTGCACCCATAGTTGCTATTAGACTTCTGGTGGTGTACACAGTATCGTGCACCCATAGTGCAGCTGCTACTACTTTTCTGGTATGTACACAGTACACAATACAGTGCACCTATAGTTGCTATTAGACTTCTGGTAGTGTACACAGTACCGAGCACCCATAGTGCAATTGCTACTACTTTTCTGGTGGTGTATACGGTACACAATACTGTGTAGTGTGGTTTTGCTAAACAAAATTTACAGCATGTCTGGAAGGCCACCAAGGAGAGGCAGAAACTCACTGGCCACTAAAAGAGGGCAAGCAGGCTCTGTGTCTACAGTCAACAGTGCTGGTCATGGACACGGTGCATCCTCAGCACGTGGCCGTGGGGCACGCTTGTCCTTTTTTTCTGCAGCTGGCCATGTTATTGAGCCACAACATGCAGAAGAGTTGGTGGAATGGATAACAAAGCTGTCCTCATCCTCCTCATCCTCTGTCACCCAGCCTCAGAGTAGTTTGCCTGCCAATGCAGCTGCCAAAGCGGCCTATTCCATCGTCTCCATGTCAACAGTCACTCCTTCCCTAGCCCCACCATCATGCACGGAGGAGTCCCCTAAACTTTTCGACCACAGTGTCAGGTACATGCTGCAGGAGGCTCCGATGATGGTACCCAGGTTGAGGAAGGGAGTAACGTGAGCCTAGAGAGAGGGGGTGCCCAAGAAGGACAAGAAACTGGCAGTCATGTTTCCCCAGCTGCAGCATACTGCCAAGTTTGCTCCAGTGACGAGGAGGGACGGGATGATGAGGTCACTGACTCTACTTGGGTGCCTGATAGAAGTTAGGAGGAGGAGGCACATCTCCAATGAGGCAGGATGCCCTCTAGGGGGCAGCCACCCTATTGCATCACACCGCAGAACTAAGCAGGTGCAGGGCGCCGCTGACTCCCCGCATATTTTGAAAAGTTCTTTGGTGTGGGCCTTTTTTGACAGGTGTGCAGCAGATTGCACTGTTGCTGTTTACAATATATGTCTGAAGTGTATCAAGCGTGGCCAAAACAGCAGCCTCTTGGGCACCACATGCTTGACCAGACATATAACGACCTCCCATGCAGTCCATTGGCAACAGCATTTAAAAGACCCACATCAAAGAACAAGGCAGACCTCTCCTTTCTCCTCATCAGCTGGGATCTCCAACCCCACTATACCTGCACTGAGAAGGTATAGAAATAGGTGTCCCAAGTACTTGCGGGCAATCTGCTAGCGGTACACCAACATCCGATTTTAGCAGGCAAATTTCCATACCCCAATTGCTAAACCGTCCAAAGAAATTTGGTCCCAGCCATCCACATACTCAGCGTCTGAATGCCAGCTTGGCCAAATTGCTAGCACTGCAACTGCTGCCTTTTCAGCTGGTAGACTCTGCCCCCTTTTGTGAATTTGTGGAATGTGTGGTACCTCAGTGGCAGGTTCCCAAACACCATTTCTTTTCACGGAAGTCCATTCCGGCTCTCTACCAGCATGTGGAAGGCAATGTCTTGGCCTCGTTGGACAGGGCGGTCAGCAGTAAGGTGCATATTACCACTGACTCATGGTCCAGCAGGCATGGACAGGGATGTTACCTTTCTTTGACGGCACACTGGGTAACTCTGCTGGCAGTTGGGAATGATGCAGGACATGGTTCAGTATTGTTGGAGCTTGTTCCGCCACCACGCCTCCAAAATGCTAGTGGTGATTCTGCCACAGCTCTCTCCTCCACCCCCTCCTTTTCTTCTTCCACTATGGCCTCTTCCTCTGCAGATTTGTCCTCTGAACCAGTGGTGCTCCATAGGCGTTCAAGGGGCTATACAAGCACTCATGCAAAAAGATGCCATGTGACACTTGAGTTGGTCTGCTTAGGGGACAAGAGCCACACTAGGGCAGAGATTCTGTCAGCTCTGCAGGGGCAGGCTCAGAGGTGGTTGACTCCACGCCAGCTTCAGCCAGGAATGGTTGTATGCGACAATGGCACCAACCTTCTCTCCGCCCTCCGACAGGAACACTTGACCCATGTTCCCTGTTTGGCTCACGTCCTGAATTTGGTGGTGCAGTGGTTCTTGAGCAGGTACCCGGGCTTACGGGATCTCCTGATCAGGTCAGGAAAGTCTGTGGGGTCATATAATGCCATTGCTCGGCTGGCTGACATTCAAAGGGAATGCAACCTGCCCAAGAACCGCCTCATTTGTGACGTGCCCACCAGGTGGAACTCAACTTTGGCAATGCTGCAGTGGCTTCACATGCAGCAGAGGGCCATCAATGAGTACCTGTGTGAGTATGGCACCAGGACAGGGTCAGGGGAGCTTGGCTTTTTTTCACCACGCCAGTGGCTACTGATCAAGGATGCATGCACTGTCCTGTCACCATTTGAGGAGGCCACGAGGATGGTGAGCAGTGACAGTGCATGCATCAGTGATACTGTTCCTCTTGTCTTACTGATGGGGAACACTATTCGTGGAATGATGGACAGGGCACTTGAGGCAGAACAGTGGGAGGAAGAGGAGGACTTCCTTACCTCTCAAGGCCCCCTTTATCCAGATAGTATTCCTGCGGGCCCGCCGATCACACAGGAAGAAGAAGAGGAGGAGGAGGATTGTGTCAGCATGGAAGTGGAGGATAACACTTAGCATCAGTAGCAGTCTTCAAGGGATCGTTTTCAGTCCCCAGAAACCCATGGAGTTGTAAGTGGCAGGGAGGAGGTGGTTGCGGATCATGTGATCCTTAGTGACCTAGAGAACTCAGGATCGAATGACTCTGCAAACTTACGCTGCATGGCCTCCCTGATCCTGCAAAGCCTGCGAAAGGATCCTAGGATTTGTGGTATCAAGGAGAGGGATCATTACTGGCTGGCAACCCTTCTTGATCCATGTTACAAGGGTAAGGTTGCAGAACTTATCCAGCCTTCGCAGAGGGAGCAAAGGATGAAACTTCTTCAGGAGGCCTTGCAGAAAGGTTTGTGCAATGTGCTTCCAGAGCCTGGGAGGTTAGAATTTCCTGGTGCTGGACAACGTGTTGCTGAGGCTTCGTTCAGTCACAGAAAGAGCGGTGGAGAAGGTGGCAGGCTGACTGATGCCTTCAGACAATTCTTCAGTCCTCAGCTCCAAGGTCTGATCGGTTCCAGCAACTATCGCCAGTGTCTGAATTACATGGTGCAGGAATATCTAGGGGCAAGATCAGACTTGGAGACCTTTCCAACAGAACATCCACTGGGTTACTGGGTCTTGAGGATGGACCACTGACCAGAGCTTGTTCAATATACAGTTAAGCTACTGGCCTGTCCTGCATCCAGCGTTCTTTCTGAACGCACATTCAGTGCTGCTGGAGGCTTTGTAACCGATCACAGAGTGCACTTGTCCACAGACTCTGTTGATCGGCTCACATTCATAAAAATGAATCAGTCTTGGATCCCAAGCTACCAAGCACCTGATGCTGATGTAACCGATTGATTTTTCTATGGATGTGGGATCCCTTGAAGACTGCCTATTCCGAGTGACTATCCTATTCCTTCTCAATCCTCATGATGATAGCTTCTAAGAATATTTTTGGTTCAGGGCACCACCACCACTGCCTAAGGCCCAATTTTTCTGCCCCTGTTTAACAGGGGTGTGAAATTACAATTTCTGATCAAATATTTCACAGCAGGGCTCGTTCCTGTGCTCAACAAGAGTATCTGTGAGGGGTTGCAGTGTTGTGGCCCCACCACCACTGCCTAAGGCCCAATTTTTCTGCCCCTGTTTCACAGGGGCGCGTAATTACAATTTTTGATCTAATATTTCACAGCAGGGCCTGTTCCTGTGCTCAACAAGAGTATCAGTGAGGCTTTACAGTGTTGTACCACCGCCTAAGGCCCAATTTTTCTGCCCCTGTTTAACAGGGGCATGTAATTACAATTTTTGCTCTAATATTTCACAGCAGGGCTCGTTCCTGCGCTCAACAAGAGTAACTGTGAGGGCTTACAGTGTTTTGGCACCACAACCACCACCACCAAAGGCCCAATTTTTCTGCCCCTGTTTAACAGTGGCATGTAATTACAATTCTTGATATAATATTTCACAGCAGGGCCCGTTCCAGCTCCCACCAAGAGTAACTGTGAGGGCTTACAGTGTTCTGGTACCACCAACACCTAAGACCCAAATTTCCACAGAGTATATAGGGCAGGCTGTATAGTATATACAGGCGGTCCCCTATTTTCAAACATCCGACTTACAAACGACTCCTACTTACAAACGGAGGGAGACAACAAAAAGTGAGAGGAAATCTATCCCTAGGAAGGGAAATTCTCTCCTGAAGGGGTTAATATGGGAAAAAAGGTGTCTCCACTGATGCTTTATCACCAATCCTTGTTTCCCTAATAACCCAAAATGTTCAAAATCCAATTGTCATTGGGACAAAAAGTGAGGTGAAATCTTCTGAACAGGGACACAGACAGCAAAACAAATGTTACAGGGGTGATAACCCTTCCCAATGTTATCCAAAAAGCTTAAAAATAGATTTTTTGGCTGGAGCTACACTTAAAAAAAGTACCTGTTCCAAATTACAAACAGATTCAACGTAAGAACAAACCTACAGTCCCTATCTTGTTTGGCCTCACCCCTTTTTTAATGGGCTGGGGGGAGAGGCCCATGCCGTTTTTCTCAATGATTTTCATCTATATTTCCGGGACCCGATAATACATTACAGCCCCAAGCAGTTTTAAAGGACTTTCATTCCTTTAGAAATGCCATTTTGCTGCAGGGACTGTTCTAAACACGTAAAAAATGCGCCACTCTACAGGCATACTATAGTCACCCCCCCAGGCATGATATTTAAAGAAATATTTCACTTTTATTGTTTCACTTTAAGCATTATTAAAATCACTGCTCCCAAAAAAAATGGCCGTTTTTAAAACTTTTTTTTGCTTTGATACATGTCCCCTGGGGCAGGACCCGGGTTCCCAAACACTTTTTATGACAATAACTTGCATATTGGCCTTTAAAATTAGCACTTTTGATTTTTCATGTTCGGGTCCCATAGACTTTAACGGTGTTCGCATGTTCGCACAAAGTTTTTGTCAGTTTGCATGTTCTGCCGCAAACAGAACCGGGAGGTGTTCGGCTCATCCCTACTGGTCACATAATAATACTATAGAACTGAGGTTCTGGTCACAGACTCATACTATAGGACTAAGGTTCTGGTCATACAATTATACTATAGAGCGTAGGTGCCGGTTGCCTACTCATACTACACACTGAGAGTGCACTGCAGACACATGGCTTACCAAAATAGCTCTGCTCGGGCCATGCGTTCCACGGAGCTGCTGACGTCACTTCTGGTTTATCACTGGCACAGGGAAACCGGAAGTGATGTCATAACTCGGAGGGAAAGCACCGCCCATGTCCTAGGGCGGTGTCAAGTTAGAACAAAGCACCCGTAGTGATACTACAGGTAGAAGTATTCCGGCGCAATCCATTGCGCCACAAGGCAGGTCAAACCCTGCAAACGAAGCGTCTCGTCTGCAATCTCGTGATTGCATAGACGTCACGCTTTCTATAGTGCACTGTGTTCGGTGCCCAAACTTAAAGCACCTTTTTTTCTATTTTTTTATGACTTCCCGGGGGGGGGGGCGTCCACTATGGACGGGCCGCCACTGGTGTTTTCTACATTTTCTTCACACATTTTAAGATGGGGTTAGGAGGCCGGATGTGTTAAACAGGCCATGCCTTTTGATTAAGGCTTGATTTAACAAGTAAGATGTAAGGAAAGGGGAGGTAAAACGGTGCTGCCTAAATCTAGTTGTGTTAAAAAGTTGGAAAAATAAAATAAACCGTCTAATAATGTGTCCTATCTCTTAAAATTACAAACCACATCAGTTTTGATTGGAAACAGTCGTTCCTTTTAACACATAAAATGTCCTTATCAACTAGACATCAAGAAAGAAATGATAAAACTTTAGCAAGATGGTACCGATGTCCGCTGGATATGAATAAAGATTATAAAAAACAAAAAAAAATTACAAACCACACAAACATTACTAGTGTTAAATTGTATGAGTGCTCAATATAATATTTGCAATCCTGGATGGCTACTGGCTAATAAAAAGTTCCATAAACCAAATACACATATAAAGGGCTCAGTGTGCTTATTGTGCAACAAGTCCATACAAAATATTTGTCCATAAAAACTGGATTATACTACATACAAATATATATACCATATATACTCGAGTATAAGTCGTTCCGAGTATAAGTCGAGGCCCTAATTTACCACAAAAAAATGGGAAAAACACATTGACCCAAGTATACGACGAGGGAGAGAAATGCACAGCTACTGTAAGTGGAAAAAGATGGTCAACAATGCCCATCTGCAGCTGTATACCTCCCTGTGTCCTGTGCATATGTGCATATGTGTCATGTATGCTGTGGATATGTGTCATGTGTCCTGTGTATATATGTGCATGTGTATATGTACCTGTGTCAAGTGTATATGTGCATGTGTATATGAACCTGTGTCCTGTGTATATGTACCTGTGTGCATGTGTCTGTGTGCATGTATGTGCATCCTACCTGTGTCCTGTGCATCCTCCGTGCGCCGCTCTGCACCAATCACCATGTAGTATTCGGCGGCCATTCACTGTTCAAAAGCCGCGCCTTCTTCTCGTCCAAAAAACTGCATTTCCCAGCAGACAGCGGTCAGCCTATCACAGACATTCTCTCATTCTCATACCACGGACGGGGATGAGAGAATGTCCGTGATAGGCTGTACACTGACTGCCTATCACAGACGAGGAGGCGCGGCTTTTGAACAGTGAGAGCCGCTGCCGAGTGCTATGTAGCACACGCTGGCTGCTGTCTGCCTGCATGACACGCTGATCATGTAGGCAGAAGGCGGTGACTCGTGTATAAGTCGAAGGGGGCACTTTCAGCCCTAAAAAAGGGGCTGAAAAATTTGACTTATACACGACTATATATGGTATATGTAAGAATCCAGTGGTGTAAACCAAAAAAATCACAGTTCAAAAAATATAATAAGGGGGGGGGGAGTCAACCACGGAAGTTGATAGCCGCATTGTGAGGGAGCTCCGCAATCACAGACATCCCTGAGCAACTTACCAAGCGACTTATGAGCCCTGAGGACACAAACACCATAAGTGGTGGTGGCTGAGAGAGAATGTCAGTGAAGCGTAAATCCAGAGAGGGTCCCCGCAAATTGAGTGCATTCCATAGCCCAGCTGGGACACCTAGGAAAAAAGATGGCGCCAGCTCCTCCCCTCACTCCAGTGCAGAACAGGCTGCTCATTCAGGGAATTAAAGAGGGGACATACACTGGGCTGCAGGCTCAAAACAGCAATGACAACCAGGCTGATGTAACAAGCCCAGGCAAACAGAGGAGAAGGCTCTCTTCTACTGAAGGTAATAGAAAGACCTCCCAACATGATTATATCTGCCTATTAGAAAATAACTCCTATGATGAGAAACTAAATGCAATTCCCACAGCAGGGCAGCCCATACTTGACTCAACAATTAAAGACATGATAATGTCTCTAAGAGGTACATTGCAACATGACATGATAAATCTCATGCAAAAATCTAAAATGGAGATTGATGCAATCGGAGAGTGGATTATGTTGAGAATAAAATGTGTGATTTTACGACTATGCATAACTAATTGGTTGATTCTCACTTTGACTTGGAGGACGAGGTCAAACAACTCAGAATGAAGGTGGCGGACCTAGAAGATAGGTCTAGATGTAATAATGTTAAATTTTGTGGTATACCTGAAACTGTAAAAGCATCAGATTTGAAACATTTTATTAAGGGTATGATCTCAGAGCTAATACCTTCAATTCTGCAACCCGTCCCCTCCCCTGTCAGCTGAACGGGAGAAGAGAGCGGCTCTAATGTGGTAGATCCGCCGCAATTCCGCCCACCTTCCTGCCCGCTCTCCCCATTGGTCACAGCAGAGGGCCAATCAGAAGACACTGGGGAAGCATCATGGGAAATGTGGTCCCTGAAGATTGGTGGCCCCAGGTGTGTCCACAGACAGCAGGCTACAGCTCCCAGCATGCATGAACTCTGCTGGGGGAAAGAGAGAGCCTAGAACCCGTAAAAAGCTGAGGAATTGAGTGCTACAAAAGAAGAGAAAAGGAGAGGACTGTGCTGGGGGAAGCCAGAGAGGGAGTCACGCCGTACCCCTTTACCTGCACCACCAGTGAGGGAGCCATGCTGTATCCCTGTACCCGCACCACCAGAGAGGGAGCCACGCTGTACCCCTGTACCTGCACCACCAGAGAGGGAGTCACGCTGTATCCCTGTACCCACACCACCAGAGAGGGAGCCACGCTGTACCCCTGTACCTGCACCACCAGAGAGGGAGCCACGCCGTACCCCTTTACCTGCACCACCAGTAAGGGAGCCATGCTGTATCCCTGTACCCGCACCACCAGAGAGGGAGCCACGCTGTACCCCTGTACCTGACCCACCAGAGAGGGAGCCATGCTGTACCCCTGTACCCACACCACCAGAGAGGGAGCCACACTGTACCCACACCACCAGAGTGGGAGCCACACTGTACCCACACCACCAGAGTGGGAGCCACGCTGTACCCACACCACCAGAGTGGGAGCCACGCTGTACCCACACTACCAGAGTGGGAGCCACGCTGTACCCACACTACCAGAGTGGGAGCCACGCTGTACCCACACTACCAGAGAGGCAGCCAGGCTGTACCCACACCACCAGAGAGAGAGCCACGCTGTACCCACAACACCAGACTGGGAGCCATGCCATACCCATACCACCAGAGTGGGAGCAACGCTGTACCCACACCACCAGAGAGGGAGCCATGCTGTACCTTAACCACCAGAGAGGAAGCCACGTTGTACCCACACCACCAGAGCGGGATCCACGCTGTACCCACACCACCAGAGAGGGAGCCACGCTGTACTCACACCACCAGAGAGGGAGCCACACTGTAACCGCACCAGCAGAGCAGGAGTCACGCTGTATCCCTGTACCCACACCACCAGAGAGGGAGCCACACTGTACCCCTGTACCTGCACCACCAGAGAGGGAGCCACGCCGTACCCCTTTACCTGCACCACCAGTAAGGGAGCCATGCTGTATCCCTGTACCCGCACCACCAGAGAGGGAGCCACGCTGTACCCCTGTACCTGCACCACCAGAGAGGGAGCCATGCTGTACCCCTGTACCCACACCACCAGAGAGGGAGCCACACTGTACCCACACCACCAGAGTGGGAGCCACACTGTACCCACACCACCAGAGTGGGAGCCACGCTGTACCCACACTACCAGAGAGGGAGCCACGCTGTACTCACACCACCAGAGAGGGAGCCACACTGTACCCGCACCAGCAGAGCAGGAGCCACGCTGTACCCCTGTACTCGCACCACCGGAGTGGGAGCCATGCTGTACCCACACCACCAGAGTGGGAGCCACGCTGTACCCACACTACCAGAGAGGGAGCCATGCTGTACCCGCACAACCAGAGCGGGAGCCATGCTGTACTCGCACCACCAGAGTGGGAGCCACGTGTATCCACACCACCAGAGTGGGAGCAACGCTGTACCCACACCACCAGAGAGGGAACCACCCTGTACCCGAACCACCAGAGAGGGAGCCACGTTGTACCCACACCACCAGAGCGGGATCCACGCTGTACCCACACCACCAGAGAGGGACCATGCTGTACTCACACCACCAGAGAGGGAGCCACACTGTACCCGCACCAGCAGAGAGGGAGCCGCGCTGTACCCCTGTACTTGCACCACCAGAGCGGGAGCCATGCTGTACCCACACCGCTAGAGACGGAGCCATGCTGTACCCACACCACCAGAGTGGGAGCCCCGCTGTACCCACACTACCAGAGAGGGAGCCATGCTGTACCCACTCCACCAGAGAGGGAGCCACGCTGTACTCACACCACCAGAGAGGGAGCCACACTGTACCCGCACCAGCAGAGTGGGAGCCACGCTGTACCCCTGTACTCACACCACCGGAGTGGGAGCCATGCTGTACCCACACCACCAGAGTGGGAGCCACGCTGTACCCACACTACCAGAGAGGGAGCCATGCTGTACCCGCACAACCAGAGTGGGAGCCATGCTGTACCCACACCACCAGAGCGGGAGCCACGCTGTACTCGCACCACCAGGGCGGGAGCCATGCTGCACCCACACCACCAGAGCGGGAGCCACGCTGTACCCACACCACCAGAGAAGGAGCAACGCTGTACCCGCACCACCAGAGAGGGAGCCACATTGTACCCACACCAACAGAGTGGGCGCCATGCTGTACCCACACCACCAGAGTGGGAGCCACGCTGTACCCACAACACCAGAGTGGGAGCCATGCTGTACCCACACCACCAGAGCGGGAGTCACGCTGTACTCGCACCACCAGGGCGGGAGCCATGCTGCACCCACACCACCAGAGCGGGAGCCACGCTGTACCCACACCACCAGAGAAGGAGCAACGCTGTACCCACACCACCAGAGTGGGAGCCACATTGTACCCACACCACCAGAGTGGGAGCCATGCTGTACCCACACCACCAGAGAGGGAGCAACGCTGTACTCGCACCACCAGACAGGGAGCCACGTTGTACCCACACCACCAGAGTGGGAGCCACTCTGTACCGGCACCACCAGAGAGGGAGCTGCGCTGTACCCACACCACCAGAGTGGGAGCCACGCTGTACCCACACCACCAGAGTGGGAGCCACGCTGTACCCACACCACCAGAGTGGGAGCCACGCTGTACCCACACCACTAGAGTGGGAGCCACACTGTACTCACATGACCAGAGAGGGAGCCATGCTGTACCTACACCACCAGAGTGGTAGCCATGTTGTACCCGCGCCACCAAGGGGGAGAAAGATGGAGCCACTGCCAGGGTACAGACCTCTAGCCCAAAAATAGAGGGATGACACCATTTTTATCACACCAGGTGAAACCAACCCTAGTGGCACCTTTCAATGGATAAATCCACACCTGGAAAAATGCCCTAAGACTGGCAAACAAGCCATAGATGATTGTACTTCCCAAAATAAAAGGATCCTCTTCTTTCTACAAAATGGTCCTGTTGCTGCTTTCTGGAATCTCAAGTCCCATCAACAATAATATCTCAGGGTCTTCTGAAGCTCAGGGAACCTGGAGCTTGGTTCGTCTCGTGTTATTCCCTATAACCCCTGATAATTAGTTTAAGTTCACTGTACACTGGAGTGGGGACTGTGCTGATAATCAATGTGCTGATTATCAGCAAGGACCCCCCCTGACAGGGAGAGCTGCCGCTCGGCTCTTCCTGGTTCATGCAATGATCAGCTGTGATTGGTCACAGCTGATTATGTGGTAAGGAGCCTCCGTCAGAAGCTCTTTATCATGATCAGAGATGCGGCGTGTCAGACTGACATGCCACACTTGCGATTGCTGCGCTGTTCGCCCCCACGGGTCATATAACGCCCAGTCAGGATAACAGAACCACTGCCCGGCCGTCATTCTGCTATATATATTCTGCTGGGTGGGAAGTGGTTAAAAAATATATATAATAACTTACTTTTAATACTTTTGGTTTACATCAGTGGATTCCTATGCCGCGTACACACGACCGGACTTTCCGTCAGAATAAACTCTGAAATGGACTTGCCTACACACGATCACACCAAAGTCCGATCGTTTAGAATGCGATGACGTACGACGGGACTAGAAGAAGGAAGTTCAATAGCTAGTAGCCAATAGCTGCCCTTGCGTCATTTTTGGTCCCTCGGAACAGCATACAGACGAACGGTTTTCCCAATAGGAACTGATTCCGTCGGAAAGATTTGAAACATGTTCTATTTCTAGGTCTGTCAGAATTTTCGGAAGAAAAAGTCAGATGAAACCCACACACGATCAGAATGTCCAACGGAATGATTCCGTCGGACCTTTTCTGCCGGAAAGTCCGGTCGTGTGTACGCGGCATTACATATATATATATATTGTAACATCGGGGGTTCATTTAGCTTAAAGGTAGAGCTTACCAGTGAGCTGAGTCCACGCCAGATATGCAGTTTTAAGGGCTTGTAGGCCCACTTTTATTAAAGAAAGAAAATGTCCGATAACAGAAGAGTTGCCCACGCAGGGGTTTCAGCTTTCCACAGCAACAATGTAAGTTCAATCAAAAATACCAAGCCACCTGGCTCTCTTTAGCAGCACTGCTGCTCAGACTTATGCTTCAGCCCTCTCGGCTCTATAACAGATTTCCTGTACACATGCTTCAGCCCTCTCGGCTCTATAACAGATTTCCTGTACACCCAGTACCTCAGCACTCTTTTCCAGCCCACAGGCTTAGACCCTCTGTCTGCTCTGACAGACAGACCTGTGCAGACATGCACACTTCTCCCTTGCTTGCCTGGACTCCTCGGGAGGGTGGAGCCCAGAACTATGGTCAGGTGTCTACAAATAGCCCAACACACACCTGACCAGTCAATCTGCTGGTGGATCTCAAAACCTGGAGAAAGCTGCAACAGCAGTTTTCTCCAGTCCACATTTATGCTCTGAAGCCTTGCCTCAAGCAAATGTGCATACCCTATGTCCACTTTAACCCCCTTTTTATAGCGACAGGGACTCTCACTATTACATATCCCCCCCCTTTGTTTCGATCCGGAGGGAGGAACACCAGCACCCGTCATGGTTGGGACACCTCTGTGCTGGCTGTCAGCCACGTAGGCCCAACCTTTTTTTCGGGTGCGCTTCCAGGTACGTCCCACCCTGGATCTTAACAGGGTCCTACATTTCCCTATACTCAGCCTTCTCCCTCTTCTTTTTGGGTGCCTGGGCTTATTTATCTTTCTCTGGTTGTCTACGGCAACCACGTCATTAACAGCACCAATCATCAGATCACCAATTTTGAGATTCCAACTTCTGATACCACCAGTGCTTTTTTCCGAGTTTGTTAGGACCTGTCCTGAGGAGGGACCACACACAGGCGAGTGACTATGCTCCATGGAACTATCACCAAGCTCCACCTCACCTGCTGTCCAACGCTCCATGGGCGGCTGTCCTAACAAACACAGACCCAAGCACAAATCATTCCTTACTGCGATAATGCCAACTGGTGTACACATTACATTGCTACAGCAACCTTCAGCACTTTCTCCTACAGTGTCTCCGGGTACCTTAACCTGTACCTCTTGGCCAGTGACAGAAAGCATCTCGACTACTGCCGCGTCCATTCTGGGCCCTTCCTTTTCATGAGGTCTAGCAGGTGAGACAGTGTCTGCGCCCTCTACTGACCACTGCTCAGCCGCACCTCGGACTGCACCAGCAAAGATGTTCTCAGTCACTGCACCAGGCGGAGAGACCTCTGATATCTCCAACAGTTCCCCCGAGCGACCTCCATACCAATCAACAACTGGAAGTACTCTCACCGGAAATCGAGAGATCCTGTGCCAAATGGTTAATAAACATTGGTTCCACCAATTCCACTCTTGGGCAAGGTTTTCCAGCACCGCCTGTATCACCTGGCTCCACCCATTGGTACTACGCAGCACCACCTGGTCCGACCACGATGGAGACACCAAAGTGTACAGTGAGCGTGTTTTTGCCAACTCCAGCATTTCAAGTAAAGTTTCTGTCATTTCAATACATTCCAAGTCTAAATTTGTGACCTCTTTAGGGACCTTTCCCTCCTCCGAGACATGGAGGGGCTCATCCACTGTAGTCTGAGAGGTTGAGACCTTGGAAGAGACCTCCACCTCTTTGGAGGTACTCACCATCACTGCCTGTTGCTCCCCTGGAGCACTGTCAGCCACATGTCTCCTCTTCCCCTCCAACTCAACAATGAGCCTCTGCAGGTCAACAATAGTCACATTGTCACCTTGACACTTGCTATTACTTAGTTGCTGGGCTGTGGACAACCCATCTGCCATGCCTGCGCCCAGAACCGTTCCTTCAGACTGGAGGGCCTCAGTCTTTACAGGGGCTAGCGTACCCATGAGCATCGGCCATTCTGTGACCCCTCCAATGGGCATAGCAGGTGTTCTGTCCACACCGTTGTTACACATCATTGTTTCATAATTCTTTGTCACTTGGCCTAGCGCCGCAAGTGTTTCCTTGCACCAATCATCCCAGTCCCTTGTGGTTCCATCACCATTGCTCCACAGCGCTGCATCAACTGCTCTAGAAGGCCCCACAGGAACCTGGGATTCACTAGCCAAAACAGCACACTTGTCACTTCTATCTACCTCACATTGTGACAATATTTTTTTACTCATATCAACTTGAGAAATTGCATCCTCAACCAAGGCAATGTGCAATGCCTTATTTTGACCACCTTGCTCTGGTGGCGCTACAAACACATCTAGCTTTGAACTCTCAGCTTTTACAGGCTGAATTAACCCCTTGCCAACTGGGCTACACTTAGGGTTGTCAGGTTGTGCCCACACACACTCACTGTGTGACTCAGTCCAACCTTGTTCCACCAGAGTAGGACCAGAACCATCCTGGACAGACTCTGGCTTCATCACATGGAGACCCCCTGAGACCTCCATGGACAATCCTATGCCTCTGCCTGTCACGTGAGATCTACTCTCATCATTGGTAGTGAACACATTACCAACCTCACTCTCAGATATGACATTACAAGAAATACATGTTTCAATGTCATTACAATCCACACCACTTTTACCCATAGTAACACTTTTGTCAGCACAATCATTAGCATTTTCATTGCATGTAGACACAACTGCCGTTTTTATGGGTTGTCTATGAGCTACCATAACCTCTGAGTGACTCTTCACAGCGCCTGCTCTCTGTAAAGGGGCACTCTTACCTATTTGGGCAGCTCCATAGCTGACCTGGGAAACTCTCTGCTCCGTCACTGCGAGCTCCTTGGAAGTTTCCCTGGGCAACCCTGCAGCACCTGTAACTAGGGAACATGGCACCAACACTGTTTTGGTCACCCCTAGCTCAATTTTTCCAGCCATCTGCTGGATTATAGCAGGCACTTGCAGAGTCCCCATGTCCTTTCCAGTCTTTAGCCCTGCAGCTACTTGGGCTTTACGCTGTGCCTCCCCACTGCTCTGGGTAGCACACTGCAGCAAGTCTATGTCCATTTGTACTGCGGATCTCCCCACTGGACATACTCCCACTTCACCGGGTTCAGCATCATAAACTGAAACAGTCTTACCAGTTCCTGCAGCTGGTGTCATAGCCTTCACTTGAGTGCGATGTCTTTCATCTGTGGTGTCTCCACAGGCTGACGCCCCCATGTGGTCACGGAGCAATACTGCAGCCTTTCTAGACCCACTGATGCCCCCTGTAGGCAACACACGATTCCTGTTGCTAGGGATAACAGCAGACTTGCACTCCAAAACTGGTTGGCTATACCTCATGCAGGATGTAGACTGTTGCACCCTCCTTTCTGGGCTGACCACTTTCCCTAAGCGGCCATGACACGAAACTTTGCGTTTCTCTGCATTTCCAAAACCTTGGTCTTCCGGTGACACCTCTCCCATCCTGGAGCATTGCTGGTGGCCCATGATACGCTGGAACACTCCTCTAAGAAGAATTTCCTCTTTAAACTTGCAGTAGTCATCCTGTTCCCAATCCATAAAATGGTAAACCGACCGGAACTCTATCCGTAACAAGGGTTGCAGCAATTTTGGCCACCGATCCCTAGGCCATTTTCTCCTTACAGCAACTTTTTCAAATTTTTTCAGGAATTCCCCAACCTCCTCTGTAGGTAGCATGGGTTGCACATAGTCAGAGGCCACAATCTCAGCCCCTTGCACTGCGGCCCACTCTTTGCGATTCCGCTTGAACCATTCATTTACTGCATCGCACATCACTAGGCCTTCTGGACTGGCCCTCCTAGGTGGCGACATCTTCTCAGGCCACGCTGAGCTCACTTCCACCACACTTTTGCGCTTTCCAGCAAAAAAAAAAAAAAATGAAGCACTGTTACTTTAAAGCAAGTTGCTTTTCACTTCATGCAAGATTTCCTCACCTGCACAGTGCACACACAGATTGTGCTGTCTCATGCACACAAACACAGTTCATAGCAGGAAAAAAAAAAAATAAGTTTGACTTTTCATTCACAGGTACACCACCTGCAACACACAATGCCTTTTGCCTGGCTGCACTTCCACACACAGCCAATAGTTCCTGACTTGAACTCACTGTGGAGCAAGGACCCGGATTCCACCGTCTTCTGCCCGCATCCAACAACCACTTGTAACATCGGGGGTTCATTTAGCTTAAAGGTAGAGCTTACCAGTGAGCTGAGTCCACGCCAGATATGCAGTTTTAAGGGCTTGTAGGCCCACTTTTATTAAAGAAAGAAAATGTCCGATAACAGAAGAGTTGCCCACGCAGGGGTTTCAGCTTTCCACAGCAACAATGTAAGTTCAATCAAAAATACCAAGCCACCTGGCTCTCTTTAGCAGCACTGCTGCTCAGACTTATGCTTCAGCCCTCTCGGCTCTATAACAGATTTCCTGTACACATGCTTCAGCCCTCTCAGCTCTATAACAGATTTCCTGTACACATGCTTCAGCCCTCTAGGCTCTATAACAGATTTCCTGTACACCCAGTACCTCAGCACTCTTTTCCAGCCCACAGGCTTAGACCCTCTGTCTGCTCTGACAGACAGACCTGTGCAGACATGCACACTTCTCCCTTGCTTGCCTGGACTCCTCGGGAGGGTGGAGCCCAGAACTATGGTCAGGTGTCTACAAATAGCCCAACACACACCTGACCAGTCAATCTGCTGGTGGATCTCAAAACCTGGAGAAAGCTGCAACAGCAGTTTTCTCCAGTCCACATTTATGCTCTGAAGCCTTGCCTCAAGCAAATGTGCATACCCTATGTCCACTTTAACCCCCTTTTTATAGCGACAGGGACTCTCACTATTACAATATATATATATATATATATATATATATATATATATATATATATATATATATATATATATATATATATATATATATTCATACTGAGTATAATGAAGAGATATTAGACACAACCACTTATTAAATTTAGGCAGCACCATTTTACCTCCCATTTCCTTATATCTTTCTTACCAACTCCACTCTGTGGAGCTTTGGGGGTAGGCAGCAGCCACGCCTGTTTTATCATAGCACGGACAATAACAACTTGTTTCAGTTGATTTAACAAGTGTCTTAAGGCTTCAGCCAAAAAAAAAAACTGGATTAGTGAGGTGGCCAGGGAACCCAGCCAAACTTCCCCTCACCCAACTCCAAGGCCCCAACAAACATGAATCCAGTTTTCTGTTTCCTCTCTGTCTCCTCAGGAGCCTGTTATCAGCAAAAATGCCCCTAATTTGGCCCAAAATGTGTTTCGTCCCCAAAAACCGATTGCAAACTGATTGCCACAAAATGCAAAAACACAAAGTTAAAGGCCACAGGAATTCAGACAACCTGTAATACCAGTAGGCCCCTGCCTTGTACACTGCTTGCTACCACGAAAACCTAAATAATGCCCCATGTAACTATCTGTGGCCAAAAAAGTCTACCTCCATCATAGCATCTCAAGAGAGGCAAATGCAGCAAAGAGTGGATACCTCTCCCCTGAATACTGTAGTGTTTACGACACACTATGCCCACATTTTACCTTCATAATATGGGGCCTGCCGTGTGGGGCCTGAAGTGTCCCATGGACTTCTCTCTACAAAAGTTGTAAGGAGAACTCCATGTCTGGAGGAGATCCCAGTCACTTGACCAGGCTCTCATGGCTTTTTTATTGTACATTCTTTATTTAAAGTTTTTAGCAAAATACAAAATATTGTATGAGGATACCATTCAAAACTAAATCAAAACGACTTCAGGAAAAACGCCCTGTACAAATAGTACTAAAAGAAAAACAAAAGCCGTGGCTACACCGGAACATAGCTGTACATTTCAGGGAAATGTATCGGAATATATCAATCAACTGCAAGAGGGTTTCTAACCACAGAGAAAGCAGGGGCCCCTCTTCCACCATCAGGGTTTACGGAAACCAATCAATATCCGCTTATTGGGATTTTTTTACCAAAGACATGTAGCAGAATTCATATGTATAAAGCTATATTTCTGGGCCACTGGAGTACATAAAAAAGAAAAGAAAAAATTTGTGTGTAGGAGGGGGAAGCAAGTGGGTTAGGAAAAGTAAAAAGCAAGCAGGGGCATGACCCTAGAGGTCCTGCACAATGGACTTTGCAGGCAGAGGCAGCCTCCTAGAATGTACTCGTCAAGGCACCAAGAGCGGGAGCTATAAACTGGCCAAAATTAGGTGGCAAGGTCTGCGATATAACTAGCAGAAAAGGTATAGTCGATCCAGTGGAACCATGTTTTACGAAACTTCTCTTCTTTGTGATTAGCAGAGAAAGGATACCATCCATTCTGTAAATTTCCTCAATTTTTTTGGGGGGGGAGCAATAGGTTGCTTCCAGAAAAGCGAGATGCAGTCCTAGATTATTTTTTTTCAATTCATTAATTTGAATGGTGCTTGAGTTCTGAAGTACTGTACGTGGACCATAATTCACATTCATAAAGCACAGAGCTGTTCTTTATAAATGTGACTGTTCATTTTCTTTTTGAAACATCAGTATGGCCATTGTAAGAAGACCATACCCTATTTTATAAATGGGGCCCTGAATGTTTTCGAATATATATTTCAATAGCCAAGGAAAAGGTATTACCCCACATTTGTGCTTTCCTGTAGAACATCTATTTAAATTCTATAATTGTTCATTTTCCCAATGCATGATGATTTGCCATTTATTAAAGACATGACATGCATGAGTGTTATGGTAATTAAAGCGCAGAACTGAAAATCTGATTCATGAGCAGGAATACTGATATCCTTCTGCTTCAGAAATTCTTGTAGACCTGTGGTTTTATTCCCCAGTCTAATATCCTGTTCTGGGAAATGTCTTTGTTTCTCAATCCTCTCCTCATGCCTTGACCTGCTATAAGGAAATCACATCACAAGGAGAGATGTTAGAAATGTACATAACAGGTATATTTATCTCATCTCCAAATTGAAAAATTATCTAATCTCTCTTCAGGTAAGTAGACTGTTCTTACTTTTTACTCAAGGTTTACAGTTCTTTGTAAAGCTTGTGATTGTGAATTGTGACTGTTGAGTAGCGCGTTTTTTTTAAATATATATAGATATGTGAGTTGTGCCTGTGTTGTGGTTTCACGTGAGCACTTGAATGGCTTAAATAATATACTAAATAATGGATGCATGTACTGTAAGCACACCGTGGTAATCACTGCAAACCACGTGCTATTTCTTCACCAGTGTTTTTTGCACTCACCTTTAGAGATATCAATGTGTGCTTCAGGATTTATTGTTGCTACATAAAAATCAAATGCAAACAGACTTACATTGGAGAAAATAAAACCTTGTATTGCAGATAAGCCACCACTTAGCTGGTGTTCACTTACCAGAGAGGATAATATTTAGCAAACCCAAAGTGAATAACTGTATACATGTTATGGTCAAAGAATACTGAGATCAGGTGTTTCTGGTACTGCTACAGAATACAAAGACATTTTAGATCCATTGTGGGCTTTCAGCCTTCTGATAACAGTTTGGGAAGGTCATTTTCTGTTCCAGCATGACAGGACCACTGTGTACAAAGCAAGCTCCATAAAAATATGGCTTGATGAACGTGGTCTGGAGGAACTCCAGTGTCCTGCAGAGAGCCCTGACTTCAACCCTACTGAACACCTTATAGATGAATTGAAACGCCAATTGTGGACCAGGTCTTTTCATTCCAAATCAGTACCTGACCTCACAAATGCTCTATTGGCAGGATGGGCACCAATTCCCATAGACACACTCCAAAATCTTGTGGAAATCCTTTCAAGTGTGGAGGCTATTATAGTCGAGAATGGAAGGCCAACTCCATTTTATTGCCCATGGTTTTGATATCCAACAAACTCATGTACTGTAGGTGTACAGGCTCATTTACACTTGCTTTGATTTCAACATGCATCAAAGCGCCTACCACTTCAACATGCCTTTTGATGTGTTTTTGATGCTTCAGTGATTCTCCCGTGGTGCTTCGATGATGCTTTGGTGATGCTTTTATGAAGCTTTGATAGAACTTGGCAAATGCCCTGTGTGTGTGTGTTGAATTTCTATTTCTTTTAAAGGGGCCCAGGAGAACCCCAGCTCAGTAGTACCCTCACTCAACAGATCCCCAGCTCATTGGTACCCTTGTTCAGCAGATCTCCTGCTCAGTATAGTATTCCAAACTCTGCTGATGTCCCACTCAGTAATATGCCCAGCTTTGCTGATCCCACGCTCAAAAGTAACCCCCAGCTCTACTGATCCCCCCGGGTTTGCTGATCCTCTGGTTTGCTGATCCTCCCCTCTCTCTGGTCCCAACTCACCTCCCACTATTCTGCTCCTACACTGTGCACCACATGTGAAATTGCTAGTTTCTCCGGCTTCTGCTGATCCTCTCACTCAGTCCTCTCAGCTTCCGCTATAGCGCTCCCATGGTGCACAGCATGCGTGTCTTCTGCTAGTTGCTTCTCTCTAATCCGGACCCCGCTTACCTTCCTGCTGCTCCTTACTGCACACCAGATGTGATGTCTGCACCAGACACTTCCAGAATATATACACATGAACCGGAAGTGACTACTTTTGGCGTATTTCTATTTCTATTTCGTATTTGTTACTTTCCTAGTGCATCAAGGGATTACCTCATACCTGCAATACCTCCAAAACAAACTGTAGCTGAAGCTGAAGCCTCTCAAAAGCTGCAGGTGCTGCTAGCGAGCTTTGTCTTAGATCTTGGCTTTTGAAGTGAATCAAATGCTATATGTAAACAATAAGTGTGAGGTGATTTGATTAGCATTCAAAGCCCTTTAAAAAAGCATGTCCAATTACGCTTTTTGAAGCAAGTGTAAACGAGCCCTAATGGTCAGGTGTGTGCAAATATTGAGAATGCTCACTGCATACAGTGGGGAAAATAATTGTTTGATCCCCTTCAGATTTTGTTAGTTTTTCCGCTTATAAAGAAATTAAGGGTCATACTTGTTTTTATCAAAGGTGTGTTTTAAATGATAAAGACAGAATATCAACCAATAATCCAGAAACAACACGATGCAAATGTTATACACCGAGTTGCAGTTCAATGAGTAAAATAAGTATTTGATCCCCTACCAACCAGCAATAATTCTGGCTCCCACAGACTGTCCACAGTATGTGCTCATGTAGTACACAGATTAGTCCTGTCAATTTAAGAAGGTGCTCCTAATGACAACTTGTTATGTGTATATGTAGCACCCTCTACATAGGTAGGTGCTAGAGGTTAGGATTTTTGTAAGTAGAGGGAAATTTAGGCAGGCCTAGACTAGGCCTGTTTGTTTTGGATTGTATTGGCTGGGGGTGGTTCAAAGCAGCAGCTGGTAATTCACAGGCAGCTTAACTAAGACCTCCCTCTTCTTTCTAGAGCCTTCTGGAAGGTACTAGAAAAAGAGTAGGAGAGGAGAGGTGGAGCTGCCTGAGGTATGTTAAGGAGCCCTGCACCAATCTCCAAGCTGGATTGGCAGGGGGGCAGGCCTCCTTAAATACCTAGAGTCAGCCCAGCTGGGGAGGAGTTGTCGGGTGGAAGAACTGAGGATGGAGTACTAGGCTGTCGGGACCTTTGAGGGAGTTCCCCAGTCTGGGGGGGTGACCTTGGGCCTGGGACTCAGGTGCAGAATGGAGACCTTTAAGAATTCATGAGGGATCCGAACAGGAGGCACAAGAGGATTCAGAGAGGACAGCAGGAGCTAGTATTGCCGGACAAGTCTTCAGGAGGGAACCACCGGTTGCAGCCAGGAGGGCTGGTGATTGACATGTGTAGTTGCAAGGCCTGGAGATACATGCCAGGGAGGACTGAGAGTTGGGTGTGGAGTTGGGTGTGGAGCCAGTAGAGAGGATTGCAATGTCATGAGCAGTGGAGTTGGGCAGCTGCAGCCAGGATGGCTGGTAGGACCTGAAGAGGGCTGACTGGGAGCAGTAGTCCATATATAGGACAGCTAGCACTAAGGACTTTCTACCTCTGTTACACTATAGAAGCCCACGGTCCTTGCCTGCAAAAACCTAATGCTAAGGCCTGGCTGAGCCAGTGTCAGGCCTAACACCATGTGCTAGCTGTTCCTGGAACCACTAAATAGGAAGTGACATTCAGGAGGAATGGAGCAAACCACCAGATAGGAAGTGATGTGCAGGAGGAGGAATGGAGCGAATCTTCTGGACTGTACATAGTTTTGTCCCAACCAAATTTCTATGCTCTTTACTGGGCATTCCATATTTCTCATACCCCATCCAAGTTATATTCCCTCAATAAAACAACAAAACAAAGCCAATGGACTGTTCATTGCCTTGGAGTTTCTGGGAAGTGAATGCTGTGCCGGGCAAGATGACAGGTGGGCCACATCACTTAGCAGCCTCTACGGGGTTACCGCTACATATAAAAAACACCTGTCAACAGAATCTCTTTCTTCCATTCAAACCTCACCATCATGGGCAAGACCAAAGAGCTGTCAAAGGATATTAGGGACATAATTGTAGATCTGCACAAGGCTGGAGTGGTCTACAAGACCATCAGTAAGAAGCTTTGTGAGAAGGAGACAACTGTTGGAGCGATTATTTGCAAGAGGAAGAAAAACAAAATAACCATCAATTGCCCTCTGTCTGGAGCTCCATGCAAGATTTCACCTCATGGGGTAAGGATAATCATGAGAAAAGTGAGGGATCAGCCCAGAACTAAACAGGAAGAGCTTGTGAATGATCTCAAGGCAGTTGTCACTACAGTCACCAAACAAACCATTGGTAACACAATACGCCACCATGGATTGAAATCCTGCTGCGTCCGCAAGGTCCTCCTTCTCAAGAAGGTACATGTACAGGCCTGTTGAAGTTTGCTAATAAACATCTAAATGATTCAGAGAAGGATTGGGAGAAAGAGCTGTGGTAAAAGGAGACCAAAATTGAGCTCTTTGGCATTAACTCAACCTATTTGGAGGAAAAATAAATGCTGACTATGACCCTAAGAACACCATCCCTACATTCAAGCACAGAGGTGGAAACATTATGCTTTAAGGCTCTTTCTCTGCAAAAGGTACAGGCCGACTTTGCTACATTGAGGGGCCAATGGATGGGGCCATGCATTGTAAAATCTTGGATGAGAACCTTCTTCCCTCAGCCAGAACACTGAAGATGGGTTGTGGATGGGTTTTCCAGCATGACAATGACCCTAAACATACCACCAAGGCAACAAAGGAGTGGCTCAAGAAGAAGCACATTAAGGTCATGAAGTGGCCTAGCCAGTCTCCAGACCTTAATTGTAAATACAATTTATGGAGGGAGCTGAAAATTTGAGTTGCCAAGCGACATCCAAGAAACCTTACGGATTTAGAGAAAATCTGTAAAGAAGAGAGGACCAAATCCCTCCTGAGATGTGTGCAAGCCAACCAACTACAAGAAACGTCTTACCTCTGTGCTTGCCAACAAGAGTTTTTCCACCAAGTACTAAGTCATGTTTTGCTTGGAGATCAAATACCTATTTTACTTACTAAATTGCTACTCATTTTCTAACATTTGTATCATGTCTTTTTCTGGATTTTTGATTGATATTCTGTCTCTATCATTTAAAATACACCTATGATAACAATTATAGACCCTTCATTTCTTTGTAAGTGGGCAAACTTACAAGATCAGCAGGCGATCAAATAATTATTTTCCCCTCTGTAGTTTGTGGGCCCATTGATGCAATTGCTGACATGCATATCCTTTAGTAAATCAGGCTCAGTTATCATATCCCTGCAAGAATGCGACCTTTATACAATCTAATTTCTTTTATTGAAAATACACCTACAAATACAGATGTTCAATTCACACTGGGTACATGAGACTAGAATCAGTAACATAGAAAAGACTTTCTATTGTACCCGATACTCATGAAAATAGTTAGTCAAAATCAGGTACATGCAACACAGATGATTTTTTTTTAATAAACATTCAACAAATAAAAAATACCAACTTTGACATTAGAATCTTCTCATAAAATTTCACAGATATCAAGAAAATTAACAAAAAAAATGTACTGGCTAAAGTTAAGTTTTGTACAAGCGTAAACATTTTATCTATTATAAAAATATTTCTACTTTACATTTACATAAGATCTGTTTTTCTCTCTATTCATATTAGCAAAATAGAACATTTATATTGTATATGTGTAATTCTGACTTGTCATGTAATGCCTGTATTTTCCTTATAAAGGTACCCAGTTTACAATTCTAAAAATACAGAGATATCTCCGAGATAGTACAAACTCTTCATTCATGAAAACAACTCTCTTTTCTTTCACAAATTATATATACAGAACAGGTATTACATATCCTTCAAAAAAAGGTAAAAAATAACTTTCAAATACATTTGGGCTCAAAGTCAGGTGAGTTCAAGAGATCACATTTAAAGTGGAATTTCAGCCAAAGATTAGGGCAAGGTTGGAACCTTCACGATAGTTTAATTGCTATCTGTGTCCCGTTGGAGTGCTTTAACCTCACTTCATGTCCTTGTGACTATGGACAGGAACGAAAGACAATTCTCTTTTATCAGGGATACAGATAGAAAAAAAGGACCTGATAGAGGTTCTAACCCTTTACTAGTCTTTTATCTTTGCAAAACTAAATGTTTTGCCTGTGGTTCCCCTTTAAATGTTTTAAATTGTTAACAGTGATTTATACTTTGTTTTATAAAAGTAAAAAAAAAGTAAAATAGACACTTGTGCTTCCTTGTGACTAACGTAAACCTTCATAAGATGCCTGATTTCAGGTGTCAAAGCAATACAACAAGCTTCTGTCTAAAATGCATGATAATAGCAAATCAAAGTTAAAAGGGCATTCTACCCAAAATGTAGGTGAATCAACAAACAGCTTCTTACATTCGAACCTTGGCAATGAGATCACCAAACTGGTGTTTGCCTACCCAACTGGAACACTGAGAAGAACCATTCTATTGAGACTCTAGGTAATCCTTCCCAGGAAAAAAAATTACCAGTAATCTCCTTGATGATAGAGCCCTAGCTTTCCCAAATCTAAAATATTATGTGGACTGTCCCTTTTAATGGAGACAAGTGGAACAAGGGTATGTGAAAGCATTGTATTGATTTTACCTCTGTGTCCCATTATCTTCCAGTGCACTGATGAAAAATCCTAGAGTGACTTGTATGATCCATTGAGAGGTATGAATAGTATGTTTGTGGAATTCCATTTGAAATGAATACATTATACAGTACTATTATTGGATATCCCCTATCTAGTCTTTTGCTTATTCTAGGTATGTGCATCATATTCCAATTCACAAAGATAAAAAAAAAAAACAAAACATAAAAATGTTGTACTTTGGGTAGTTGATCTACCTTGTTTGGCCAGCATAGATAATACTGTACAGGTGTAGTAAGTAAAAAAAACATACTCTTCTCTTTTCTTGTGGGATTTATTTACTAAAGGAATCATTTATTGTTCACTTGCACGGTGAGCCTATTTTCCCTTCAATCATCCATTCCATGTCTTTTATTTTTACATTTTCATATAAAGAATAACTCTCTCTACAGATGACCACATGCCATTCAGATTTGCCTTGGGTTTGACATTAGCAATAACTAATTTGTGAAAGGCTATCAAAGCAATTCATTCAGTTTATATCTAATCAAATGTGGTCCTTGCTCTACGGAGCTTACAGGAAATTTTGTTTTGATTAACTGATCAAATCTAAGGTTTATGTAATTAGCATGTGCCTAGCTCTAATGTGCATTGCTTTAAATCAATGCATTATGGGATTTAAAGGTTGGGTTAACCTTTTCCCAGAAAATAGCCCACGCAGTCAAGAGGTTCCAGTAGATATTAAAAAACTGTGCAGCTTGTTTCCTAATTGTAGTCACCATTCAGGCCCCCTGGAAAGCTAGTTGTAAAACTCCCAGTTAGCAATCACCACATTCCGCTTTGTTAGTGCTGTTCCTGTAAAGCTCAGAGTGAGCGTTCAACAGTTTTCACGTCCTGGTAACAAGGTAGATCGTGGAGATTACTATCTAGGAGTTTTTCAGCCAGGTTTCCAGAGGGGAACCTGACAGAACAGGTATCCAACTGTCAGCCCTCAGGTGACCTCTGACCCTCAAGAATATAGCTCAGACACAGTAAGGCTGCTTTCACACTGGGGCAGGTGGGCGTTGACAGTAAAATGCCGCTAGTTTTAGTGGAGCTTTACTGTCATTTAAGTGGCGCTATTCGGCCGATAGCGGGGCACTTTTAACCCCCGTTAATGGCCGAATAAATGCCGCTAGTTTTAGTGGAGCTTTACTGTCACTTAAGTGGCGCTATTCGGCCGATAGCGGGGCACTTTTAACCCCCATTAATGGCCGAATAAAGGGTTAAATGCTCCCGTGTAGTGCCTCTGCCGAAGCCCTTTGCAGGCGCTTCGGCAGTGGTGCCCATTCATTTCAATGGGCAGGTGCAGTGGAGGAGCGGTGTATACACCGCTCCTTCACCGCCCCAAAGATGCTGCTTGAAGGACTTTTTCTAACGTCCTGCAAGCGCACCACCCCAGTGTGAAAGCACTCGGGGTTTCACGCTAGGGATGCAGGGTGAGGCATTTTTCAGGCGCGTTACAGGCGCTATTATTAGCCCAAAAGTGCCTGAAAAATGCCCCAGTGTGAATGGGGTCTAAGGGGGCTAAACAAAAGACCAGATATTCAAATTCCTGTAGTGTGATCATAATGATTCTCTTTAATGTCAAATTTAAATATAGTAACAAGGAAGAGGAAGAATGGCCAAAGACAGATCATTAAAAAGGATAGTTGAATCCTTGTAATTGGCCATCTAGGAATGTGTGGGTATGGCTATAGCGTTAGGCTGGGTTCACACCGATGTGAATTGGATGCGGGTTTCCCCACATTCAATTTGCATGACAGGTGACTGTGACCGGCTCTCAATGGACCTGGTTCACACATCTCCGGGGCGGCCGCGGAGCGCATTGCACAGGAGTCCTGTGCGTCTTTGGCTCCATTTCAGGTCCAAATTCAGGCAAAAATTCAGGCCTGATTCGTCCTTGAAATGGAGAACAGGGATTCACCGGACCCCTGCTGCGAGCTGCATTCCGAAGACAGTGTGAACCCAGTCTTAAACATTGACTTTTTCTCAAGGTGATCATGCACATTTCAATTAGATTGTATAAACTCCTTTAACTTGCTAGATATAATTTACTGGATATAGATCGAATGGATTGTTTGGGTAGACCCTTGCGCTACATAGTTGTTGACAAATCTGCATGACTTTGTAGACAGATTGTACAGTCACATTATGTGGATCCCTTAAAACTGACTGGATTCTGAAGGAAGCATGGGTTTGCCTGGCCAGAAATTAAATTTGCTCCTTTAGTAAACCACTATCCATACAACTACCATTAACTTTCTTTTGATTCATGACTTTAACATCCTCCATGTCTTTCTATAACCATCTGTGCTGTTTTTTTCCATTCTATCAGACAACGTCTTTTCCAGCATTATTATTACTTTTTAGATGCTAAACTCCCGCTTTACTTTCATTCTGTTACATTCAGTTCAGGATTCCTGCTCCTCCAGATCAGAGAACTTGTCCACAAGGCCTTCCCACCTTATCTTTGTGGGTTTGTTTTTTTGTGTAAATGTGTTCTACACATGAAGAATGATAATAGTGGTGCTTACACTAGGAAGACAGAGAATCTCTTTGAAATACATAAATAGCCTGTGGTTTAAACTGTTTTTAAAGTCAAAAGTCCTTTAACACTCTAGATGTCGCTAAACTCATCAGCCTCCAGAAGGTGGGATTTTTCAATACTAAATGCTTATATTTTCTGTCTGTTATGGCCTGATTTGTCTTGTAGAATCAATGCGTGTGGAAAATATAGTAATACAGTAGTGTGGTAAGCCAGAAACCCATGATGTCCAATCAGATGTTACCTTTCATCAGAACAATAGGTTTATTTGCCAAATACTAAAGACTGTTCAGGAGCATCCTGCGGGGCCCAGTTACAACCTTCATTCTCCTGCAGTAAACCAGAGGGTTAGCACAACTGGTCAAAGTTATGTACCTACCTGTTACATCATATAGGATAATATACTTGTAAGCATCTAGTGCCCAAGGGGGCCATGCTAGTACAAACAATGAAAAAGGGGTAACTTTTCTATGCTTATTGTAATGCTTATCAATGCCAATCAAAGGAATGGGAGCCAAAGCTGCACCCTGCCTAGGACCTCATTCTGCCCTAATGTGTCCTTGGAGCTTAGTAAGTAAAATGAAGCTGCGTTAATGTCAATCACACGATCACATGCAAGAAAAAAATCCTGTTTTTTTTAAATTCTCTTGAAAATGATTGGCCATTCAAAGTACACACAGCTTATTTATTAAGCTCAGTGACCATTCCCTTTTGTTAAGTAAACAGTCTATAATTCTTTTGTAAATGAGCCCCAATGACTTCTGATTATTTGCTATGAATTAATGTGCTGTCCACATTTATACAAATAAGCTTGCTGCTATTACTGAGCTCTCATATGAAAATGCTTGTTGTCTGCATCTTATGTTGATATAGAAATTTAAATACTTTGCTAGCAGCATGCCTGTCCTGGGCCAGTGACTCAAAAAGTAGACAGCCAGGCAACTATTATTTTTAGAGGGAGGTCAGAAATGGTACTCTGTGTATTGCTCTCAGTGCTGCTTCAAAGCTGGATTTGTCATCTGCCAGTAAATCATTCATTAACCCCCATTATGAATGGAGATATTGGGAATTTTAGGAGCAAAATAAGATGGCCAAAAAAATGACCTTACTGATATGTTATAAACACAAAAATCCATAGAGCGCTAAGCAACCTGAAGCCTACCTACGATCTACAATTCCCCAGGATGGCTTCCAAGTGCCCCCCACAACAGCTAGTGGGCAGAAGTTTGTCCAGAGCTGAAGCATGTTTCAGGAAATTGTGGGGGGATTGAATACTTTCTTTACCCTACAGTTGTTACACTTTCAAGTCACTCAGTAGTTTCTATAAGAATAAATCAAATGCATCATTGGCACTGTGTGTGCTATATTATAGAAAAAAGGTTATTCAGCTGTACAACTGACCACTATGGACAAGGAACTAAAAAGGAACCCGCCCCCCCAAAAGAAAAAAAATAATCTGTGTAAAAAAATTTTGAAGTATTATCTGAGTTATGGAGTGGAGAGACTTTTTTTTGAATAGGAAAGGCTAATGTAATTTCCAATATTCAAGAAGACTCTCAGCTACTTGGGTTCCCCATTCATAAAAATAAGAAAGCAACAAAACAAAATAAAAAAGGATTTACAAACAATGCAAGGTTTGTTTCCTGGTTAGCACAGAGATGGCAGGGCCACAATGGCAAAATGTTACATTGTATGTTTCACATTGTACAGACACAGGTATTATGACACCTGCTGATGTTGAATCTCTGATTGCTCCCCGGTGTTGCCACCGTCACGAGACCCGACGTTTGATGATAGAAAAGAATGGGAGGAATGTGATTCTGGTCATTTAATCAGGACACATTGTGCTGCCTACATCTTGGTCTCACTGTCTATAGGTTTCTCTGTTTCGTTCTCCTGGGAGATGAGCTGGTAGGGCTTCTTCATCTCGTTTTCTTCGATCACTGAGTTGGCCATCTCAGGATCCTTTCTCTTCAGCTCATGTCTAGACAGGTGTTCCACTATGCCGGCACCGAGAGAGTCACCAAGCACATTTGTGGTGGTTCTGAGACGATCCCTGAAAAAACAACAAAGGGTCAATAGAGACTCTTGTCCAAGAAAATTCCAAGATAATGGTATTTTACTAGTCTGTGTATTATACACTTTAAAGTTCATCTTACATTTTCAAAATAATTAGATGTGTTCTACTATCTATTGTCTCTGAGCAAAATATACAAATATTCTGAAATAGAGATTAATGCTATTTTTTATGACTATCATCATTTAAAGAAATGTTTATATTTTGCTTTCTTGCAATAACTAATAAAGGAGTGGAAGAAAACACATACAATTTCTCCTAAGGCTTCACTTATTCTATACAAGAAAATACACTGCTATGAAATTGAAAGGTGACGATCTACTAACAGTAGCCCAATGGTTTACAGTGATAGAACTACATTATATAAGTTATGGAAATTAACATTTTTGGAATCTATGACAATACTGCATCAAGTTTCACCATCTAAAAAATCTATTATTTTTACACTTGAAGGCCAGAAGAAGCCTTGGTATTTACTACTATAAGCACTGCTGTGCTGCAGCAAAGGTTAGGATACCTTGTGCTAACAACATGCTGGAGAGCCAGACCTAGCTCTCACACACAACGCACAGGTCTGGGTCTCCAGTGTGACATGGTCCCTGCATAGTGATCCAATCACAGGTACTGCTAATGATTGTTCATTGCTCAATGTCGCCTACACTCATGATTAGGTTATATATCTATCATGTATACTAGCTATGCTAGATGGTGTTCAGGCATTGTCCCATGAATCTCAAATCCATTTCCAGCTTTTCACTCCCTGTTTTTCTTCTCTTAGTCTAGACTTCTAGTCATGGCCTTAGTAGATCATGCTTTTGTTACGAGTTAATATTCATAAGTAAAGCTTTATGAAAAAGAATATTTTGCAACCAATTGGGCTAGAAAGGACATATAATACCAGAGATGGTAACCTGTAACCACAGATTCCTAAGTACGTAGTATGTCTGGTGATTCAGAGAAGTAACAGTTCAAAGTGAGCCCTTGGTAGTAGTAAAAATACTAAATGAATTGTGCATGGTAGATAGCTCCAGTGCATAACCTGTCAGCCTATACTTTTGTTTTCAATGTCCTAAAATATTTCTGTCCTCAAATACTTACAAGAACCAGTCAACAGCAATGATCAGCGTAATGTCCTCTGTAGGCAGTCCTACTGATGTCAGCACAATGACCATGGTCACCAGTCCAGCTTGTGGGATTCCTGCAGCTCCAATACTGGCTGCTGTAGCAGTGATACTGCAATTGCAGAAAAATATATATAGTTTACCTATATTTAAAGACCAACTATACTATGCTTAGTATGCAGCATATATCGTTCTAAGTTTCATTAAATTCAGAACATACAGCAAAGGAGGACAATGCAAAAAGTAAACATGGTCAACACTCATGGGCACATCACAATACTCCAGAAGGTTGCAACTACTGTTATACAGTAAATGCAACATACGTATGTCCTACATTGTTTTATTGCTATATTCAAGGTATGTAAACTCATTAAAATGGTTTACTTGCTTTTACTTAAAATCACATCAGGTATTACACTAATATAATAGAGTACTTTTACATCATTCCATGAAAACTGGGTGCACTTTCCTTCTGTTCTCATGCTCTATTTGAAAGTGTTACATAGTTATGTAGCACCCTCCTTATGAGATTAACCACCTCCATACAGGGAACTTTCACCAAAATAAGGAAAGGGATGGTTGGCACTCAGGGTGACATCCAAAATAGTATTACTTTATTAAATACATGTACAGAGCTTTAAAAGTCAGACATTAGTCCTTAGTCATGGAACTTTTACCGCCTTCCTGCCCAGGCCATTTTTTAGCTTTCAGCGCTGTCACATTTTGAATGACAATTGCACGGTCATGCAACACTGTACCCAAATGAAAGTTTAATCAATTTCTTCACACAAATAGAGCTTTCTTTTGGTGGTATTCAATCACTGTGGGAATTTTTATTTTTTACAAAAAAAAAAAAAAAAGACAGAAAATTTTGAAAAAAAAAGAGTTTTTCTTAGTTTCTGTCAGTAAATTTTGTAAATAAGTAGTTTTCCTCCTTCACTGATGGGCGGTGATGAGGCAGCACAGATGGGCACTGATGAGGAAGCACTTATGGGCATGGATGAGGTGGCACTTATGGGCACTGATGAGGCGGCGCTTATAGGCACTGATTAGGTGGCACTGATGAGGAGGCACTATTATGCCTCACTGATGGGCACTGATAGGTGGCACTGATATGAGGCACTGATGAGCACTGATAGGCGGCACTGAAGTTGTTGCACAGAATGTGGTTTGGGAGTGCATATGTTCAGAGCCTCTGAGAGCAGCGTTTTTGTCCAGGAGGAGAAGTTCCCAGCAGGGAGGGCTGCCTGCCTCCCTGGTTGTCCTGCTGAAGGTCCAGCCTGCTCATCAGGATTCCAGCCATGCTGAGAGGACCTGCTCAGCCACAAACCCATTTCAAGGACTAAAGAGGGGTGTCAATGAAAACATGCCTTCGGAGTTCACAGGGGAAGCCTGCCTGATACCAGAGAGTAACATTCCAAGCTAGAAGGACACTGAGAGTACTGACCCAAAGGAGGAAATAATTTCAGTGACTGATGTTTTTTTAACATCCCTTCTGCACAAAGTACAAGGTTTGCCTGGCCTGGGTCATTGGTATCGGTGCCTCAGTGCTGTCCACTTATTGTCCCACTGCTTAAGGGACTGTTTAGCAGAGCTACTACAAGGAAGCGCATGCTCATTGTTCCTATTAGTAATGTGGAGTATCCAGCAGCTCCATGAACCCTATCCAAGTTATTACTGCAATAAACTTTAACCACTTCAATACCGGACACTTTTACCCACTTCCTGCCCAGGCCAATTTTCAGCTTTCAGAGCTGTCACACTTTGAATGACAAAGTCATGCAGCACTGTACCCATGTAAAATGTTTATAATTTTTTTTCCACACAAACAGAGCTTACTTTCTTTCTTTCTTTTTTTTTTTGCAAAACAATTGAAAAAAGACAGAAAATTTTGAAAAAAAACAATTTTTTTCTTTGTTTCTGTTATAAAATGTAGCAAATAAATAGTCTTTCTTCATAAATTTAGGCCAAAATGTATATCTAATAGAATGCATGCTAATAGTCTGCTAGCCTTGTTTTCCTGCAGTATGTTCATTAGGCCCAGGGTCAGCTAGGTTGCAGAAAGCTGTTCCACAAGCCCAACATCATAGCTTCCATGAACCTGTATCCATGACATAAACCACCGATACTAGATGCGCTGTAGGCCAGATGAACATAAAAGAGATGTGATGATAGGTGATATTTTTTGTTTTTGAGGAAGACAATTCTGTATATCACATTACCTGATTGTGATAATCTGTCCAAAGTTTAGGTCATAATTGTTCACCTGGGCGATAAAAATTGCTGCCAGGGCTTCATAGAGTGCTGTGCCATCCATATTGATTGTCGCTCCCACTGGCAGTACAAAGCGTGTCACCCTCTTATCTACCTTGTTGTTCTCCTCCAAGCACTTAAATGTGACTGGTAAAGTGGCAGAGCTGTAAATATAATACACTATGAATAAAATCTGCAAGACATCCAATTCTTATGCAGCAAATGTATACTGACGACAGAACCCTCACCTCGATGAGGTGCCCAGAGCTGTAATTAGGGCTTGTATCAGGCCTCCTATAAACACCCAGGGGTTTTTGCGAGTCACCAAAAAGTACAGCAAGGGCAATACAAAGATAGCATGGATAAGCAGACCAATGATGACCGTGATAGTGTACATGCCAAGCTGTCCTCCAACCACACCCATATCTTCCATCTCTGCAATCTTCCCAGCAATTAGGAAAAGGATTCCAATTGGAGCATACCTATGGATCAGACAATCTATTATTAGTGCTGAGAAAAAAAGGTTGCAATATTGTAAAAACATTCTGTTAATAAGATGAGCTGATATCATTACAAGAACCAGTCCTTTACCTATGCAGTAACAGGTTTCTTCATGGGATGGACCATAACCAGCTGGCATTTATCTTCCCCTCTCTTTCCAATTTACAGACCTCTCCAAGATTCCTGTTTATGTATTTAACACATGGATGTACATGTGCTTAGGAAAGGTGATTGGGAGCTCAGATACAGAGCCCTGCTTTGTGGGGAGGCAGAGGGAGGGTTCCCTCATACCCCAAAGTACTAGATATTTCTAGTGCAGTATGGCAAAAGGTTGGGATGGTGGGGGAGCAGGGTGCTTATCAGGCTTTCTAACACACTACTTGTCTGTTAGATAGGGTGATTAGAATCCTTTAATAGTTGCACAGACAAACAGTATGTGTAGTTAAGCCACTGGCATAATATTTTAATGGGGGCCCCCATTTTTGCTCATCACATGTAGACTCTACTTCATGGCTTGTTTCTGCCCTCTCAGTGCAAGGTTATGGGTTTGGTCTGACCCAATAAAAAAAAAGAAAACCCTTCAAAAGGCTAACTGTTCCTAAAGCCGTTTCAGCAGGCACCGGGTGAATTTCCATTAATCTATGGCTTGACAGAAGTTGATCTAACGATTGACTTCTCTCGAACGGGACTGTTGGAAAAATGTTCTTGATCAGCTAGCTGCAGCCGCTGATCAGTGTATTCTGATCGCGGAGGAGTCCCACTGTCATAATGCAGGATTCCTCTATCCACCTTACATGTGTGCTGGTGTGGCTAGGGGACACAGACTGCAATAATACTGACAGAGACACTAACCCTGTCTCTCAACAACATTCCCTGATACAATTTATGATCAAATGTTCCTGGACACCTAACCAGAACACCTCTATGAGCTTGTTGGTGATTCCACTCCAAAACTGTGTCTATAACAGCCTCCACTATTACAATAAAGGTTTTTACAAGATTTTGGGGATTGTCTCTGGGAATTTGTGCTCATTCGGCCACTCAGCCAATCTGGCATTCCAACTCATCCTAAAACTGTTGAGTAAAGTTGAGGTCAGATCTCTGTGCAGGCTAATCGAGTTCTTCCATACTAAACTCATCAAACCAGGTCCTTATGGAGCGTGGCTTTGCGCACAGGAGTGCAGTCATGCTGGGACAGAAAAGGATCTTCCTCAAATTCCACAATGTTGGCAGTGCACAATCACCCTAAATGTCTTTGTATGCTGTAGCATTAACTGTACCCTTCACTGGATACAACTGTGAATATAATTAGGGCCACATGGGTAGGGATGATTGTCAGATGTCACAAATGTTTGGCCATATAGTGTATGCAGACGCCCACCAGGGAGATCATTTACAAATTTGAATGTGAAAAAAATAATGAAATACGATGTTGGTATAGCAAATGCTGACACTCACCACATTATAACAGCCACTAATCTCATAATAGCCTCATTGAGGCAGTCAAAGAAATCTTTTAGGGGTTTTCCTTGTTCTTTCATGTTTCCAATCACCAGCCCGAAACACATAGAAAAGACCACAAGTCCCAGTGCATTCACCCCATTCACTGATCCTGGCACAGGGATCATTTCCTCTCGAAACTTGGTCAGAGTCTCCATGGCATCTGATACATTATTCATAACTGAAGCTAGTAATGTTTCATTCTCTGGAACTGGAATCTTGAAGAGCTTCTTCTCATAATGTGTTTTGAACTAAATACAAAAAAAAAATTACAAATGGTCAGTGTCATTCTTCCTAAAACGTGTTAAACTGCGCTAATTGGTAAAAAATAAATAAAAAGCTGCTAGCACAGCATTAGATATCCATGGCTATAGTGTCAACAAAAATCAAACAAGTGTGGTGCTAATTATAGAGTACCTAGCGAATGAACCCTCAAATAATCATAAGCTCAGAACAGTTGGCCAGATCAAGAACACTCTCCAGGAGGTAGGTGTATGTGTGTCAAGGTCAACAATCAAGAGAAGACTTCACCAGAGTGAATACAGAGGGTTCACCACAAGATGTAAACCATTGGTGAGCCTCAAAAACAGGAAGGCCAGATTAGAGTTTGCCAAACAACATCTAAAAAAGCCTTCACAGTTCTGGAACAACATCCTATGGACAGATGAGACCAAGATCAACTTGTACCTCATCAGTGAAGCATGGTGGTGGTAGTGTCATGGCGTGGGCATGTATGGCTGCCAATGGAACTGGTTCTCTTGTATTTATTGATGATGTGACTGCTGACAAAAGCAGCAGGATGAATCCTGAAGTGTTTTGGGCAATATTATCTGCTCATATTCAGCAAAATGCTTCAGAACTCATTGGACAGCGCTTCACAGTGCAGATGGACAATGACCCGAAGCATACTGCGAAAGCAACCAAAGAGTTTTTTTAAGGGAAAGAAGTGGAATGTTATGCAATGGCCAAGTCAATCACCTGACCTGAATCCGATTGAGCATACATTTCACTTGCTGAAGACAAAACTGAAGGGAAGATTCCCCAAGAACAAGCAGGAACTGAAGACAGTTGCAGTAGAGGCCTGGCAGAGCATCACCAGGGATGAAACCCAGCGTCTAGTGATGTCTATGCGTTCCAGACTTCCGGCTGTAATTAACTGCAAAGGATTTGCAACCAAGTATTAAAAAGTGAAAGTTTGATGGATGATGTTAATCTGTCCCATTACTTTTGGTCCCTTAAAAAGTGGGAGGCACATATACAAACTGTTGTAATTCCTACACCGTTCACCTGATTTGGATGTAATATCAAATTAAAGCTGAAAGTCTGCAGTTAAAGCACATCTTGTTCGTTTCATTTCAAATCTATTGTGGTGGTGTATAGAGCCAAAAAGATTAGAATTGTGTCGATGTCCCAATATTTATGGACCTGACTGTAATGCTTGAAAATATCAGACAGACTGCGGCAGTATATCAGGGGCACTTCCTCTTCCATCCACAATAATGTGTATCACCTAAAGTATAAATTAGGCAAGCAACTCTGTAAAAACAATGTAGTCTCGAGTCGGGATATTAAGTGGACCGCTTCCTTGTCCCCCGTGAGCCCCTGATGATGTCAGTTGTGACAAAACAGGAGTGCCCAATGAAATGAGTTGTGATAAAATGCATATGGCAGAGCCAGATGCTTGTGACATCACCATGCACCATGGCCAAAGAGTTTTGTACTGGAGGTGGGTGAAATCTGATGGTAAACTGAGAGACTAGTTTCCCATCATACCTGCTTTACTTTTGATTGGCAGCGCACAGCAGTGGTCAGACACATAGCTGGCTATTCAGGCCAATAGTGCCTTTCAAATTCACTATCTGCGCATGCTGTCATTCAAATGTAAAAAACGGACCTGATAGAGAACTATTTTCTCATTTCTCCATTAGGCTCTGCCCACCCACTGACAAGTCACATCCTAAATATGAGCAATGCTATGACCAATGCTAAATCAGCCAGGGCAAACCATACTGTGCAGGAAGCAGTCACATTCAAGACAGTTTCCCAGCACAGGCGTGGTCTGCTCTGAGTACCTCTGTACGCCAACTTCAAACTGGTCTTAATTACCACCAGTTTCCTAATCTGAGAACTGGCAGTGGCAGTAGTTAGAACTACCTGAATTTGTAATGTTACCAACACAGGAGCAAATGCTTCCCTGCATTAGGTGCAGGTAGTTCTTAAGGGAGTAGGGCTGTTTTGCATTTTCCTGAAAGTTTCTATAATACTACAATATGAATCTAGACCGAGCTGGAAGTAACAGGCCACCTCTACGTGACACTTTGGAATCAATAATCGCTCACCTAAACTTGTGGTCAATGCAACAAATCTGGATACAGTTCTGATTGACCAGATTCCCTTTGCTCACCCCTACAAGGACTGACTATCCAAATATTTTTGACTGTACTATAACTTACCTGTTTAAAGCAGGATTCCACCATGTTCGGAGGGAACATATTTCTATAAGAAAAGTGATAAAGGTTTGGTAAGTATTAATAAATATTAAATATAGTATAATTTTCATAGTAATCATTGGACTTATCCAATCAAACATATCCAATGAGATGCAGAGCTACACTTGACAGATATTGCACAATCCTGAGATCTCCAACTACCTTCTCATATAGAACCAAACAAGTGATCAGTGCCGAACATAGTAAAAGATCTATTCTTTATTACATATCATTTGATTATTGATATTATTGGTACAGTGCCTTGAAAAAGTATTCACACCCCTTGTAATTTTCCACATTTTGTCATGTTACAACCAAAAACATAAATGTATTTTATTGAGATTTTATGTGATAGACCAACACCAAGTGGCACATAATTGTGAAGTGGAAGGAAAATGATAAATGGTTTTCAATTTTTTTTACATATAAATATCTGAAAAGTGTGGCCTATTTGGATAAAACGGCTGTCATCCCACTGCCTGTTCATCCACTGTAGAATGCGTATCTGTAATTCCCGGATCCAATACATGTATAGGAGCATATTCATCCTATCTCCTCCTCTCTTATTGAGTAGAAACCTCTTATGAGCTTGAAAGCTTAAACCCATAGTGTACTTCTGACGATTATTACGGAAATGCTTGTAGACATTGGATTGTTTGATAAATTTAGGATTAGCATCCTCTCAAATGTGTTCCCAAATTCTTTCCTTTAAGGATCTGTAGTAAAACCTACACGGTGAATGTCATATCTTGAACATATCACTAAATAAACTACATAATTTGTATTACAATTAAAATACCGTTTGTAATATAATGTTTCCTTGTTGTCAGTGATGTGATATCCTGACCGTTTATATATTTGCAACAGTTACATTTTTGTCTCCCATACCTATGGGTGCCTTTCATATCCAACCAACCATGTGCGTCTCTCATTTTTTAGCATTGCAATATCCTAACAAAAGCTTGGAGACAACATATTCTCCAGTGTGTGAGCTCTTTAACCCATATATCTGAATTCCTTTGATAAGACTTTGTATTAAATAGAATCAGTATACAGTACAGTAATATTCTTTTTTTTTTAATTATGTGTTGACACCTCTTTATATTGCTCACTGCAGGATGTAGTAAAAACATGTACAGTACCTTTTGCATCTCTTATTATCTCTGCTTGCTTTTTCATTGGAGGCTAGGTTTATTGGCAACCATTTTGTATATCCTCTATCTTTAAACAGTAGACCTGCTTTCAATTAGACACGTAGACTCCTCAGAACAATTTTCTTTCACATAAACTAGTTCACCTACAAGTAAAGATCTGATGGAATGTCTAGGATGGCAACTTTGAGCTTAAAGGTATTTCCTGCTGTTGCCTTTCTTTAGAAGCTGGTTGCAATATTCTCTCTTTCCACATCACCCTCTATTGTAGAAGCCAAAAAAAAAATCAATGCGTTGCTCATCCCAGTTTGTGGTAAACAGAAGATTATCCTGGTTGTTGTTGACTTGCCTACAGAGCCCCGCTGTTTAGATTCAATACTGTATACAATAGTATTTCCAATAATCCACCTCCCCCCATGCTCATGTGTCAGTTTAATTAAAGTGGAAGTAAACCCATCAATTAAACAGTTTAAAAAAAAAGTTACATTCCTGGCGTGTGTCGGGAATGTAACTGTCATGTTGGTTGTGCTCTCAAACTGTCAAACCATCCATTGGCTGGTGTCATAACTGATCACATGTGCAGCACCACCAGATTAAACAGAGGCCAAGATGGCAGCTTCCTTGGCTGAATACGATTGGAGGGTTAACTTCCTTGACAAATGTTTTGATCTGTTCCTGACAATCACAGCAGCAAAGACAGAAAGGAGACCGCAAGAGGAACTTAAAGGGGGCTTGCATTGCTGAGTTCTCTGTCTGTACATGCCTGGCTGTCCCACCAACTCTCTTGCTTCACTGAGAATCTAGCAGAACATCTGACTTTCATGACCTGCTTACTTCTTGCAGGTTAGTAAGTCGGGAGCATTGAAGCCCAAGGGTTAGTATAAAAGCCAGCCAACTAGCTGTGGGTTAAACTCAGTAGGTCTTCATAGTTCTGCAGCACACATCAAATGCCCTAATCCGGGGGTCCCCAACCCCCGGGCCGCGGACCTGTGCTGGGCTGCGACCTGCTGGCAGCGTGGCCGCGAAGGCTGCACTGTCAGAGGTGCACACGCATGTAGTTCCAAAACATCTGGGGTGCCAAGGTTTGCCATCACTGCTATAGGTAATGTAAGAGACTGGGACCATGTTTCAGAAGATGGTCATAGGCAGGAGACACATTACATGAGACTGCTAGGGATCACTGCTAATGTAAGCCTTTTTTCAGATCAGTGCTTCCAAGCTTGCTCTCCTTACAGCCCCCTTAAAAATGATGTGGACACTTGATATTTTTCTCTGCAAGATTCAATATAAATGATCATCAAATAAAAAAACATAAAAATGAAAAAGAGATGGACAGCACAGAAAAAAAGTAAAATACTGTGAAAGAAAGAAAGTAAACCATTTGCGTACTGGAAGCCAGTCTACAGAATATGTTTTATGGCACCAGAACATAGGATAGCACCTGCAAGGGTCCAGAGGGCCACACAGTAATTGCCAAAGGGCAGCAGGTCCATTTCTGATTAGAAGCAGCAGAGTACTGTCACAAACATGACAGTGCCTAGGTACCTTCTGCTCCTCCTGCTTTACAGGAGCCTATCAGGAGTTTTGCATCATGAGAAGCCCATCACAACTGCTATAGCCTTTGATCTCTGATTATTGGACAAACTTTGCATCAAACAAATATCACACTAATGACTTCACTCTTAAAAACATTTTTCGAGGCAAACAGCTGTACAGTACATGCCAACAGAACCCCACCTGGAGTCCACCCCTTTGACACGTTCACCCCAATGAGCTTAGGCATGCCCTGCAATGGGGAGATTGGTCAGAGCTTAAGGAGCTACGGGTTTTATCTTGACCTTCTGGATTTATGTTCATTTTCTAACTATTGGATTAGTTTGATGGTGCCCAAGTCATTGGAAACTTTACTGAAGACTTCCCATATGCAATGACTATACAACATATGACATATGACAACAACCCACATGGCTTGGCCTTGTTTACTCTCTCTCTATTAGAGTATTGGTAACTGTAAGCGCAAACACACAAGTCCATACATAACAGGAGATATAAAGGGCTGAGCAACTTAGTCCATAGGGGACAGGCTGGAAGTTCAAGGGTTAAGTGGTAACCAGTAATGTAATGGTTAAAGTAGGCTGGTAGGCTAGGCGGCTGCTGTCCTCAGAGAGCTGGCTCTGTGCCTATTGAAGGAGCAGTGGCTCTGAGCGTGTAGCCTTCTCTCAACCTCCCTGCAAGCCCTCCTCCCTGGACGATCCCTCCCCTGGATACCGAACCCGGAAGCGGATGGACGACCTGTGACGTCATGCACGCTCCACGTGCGCTCCACGCCGGCCCCTAGTCTCTTCCTGATGGCCACAGAAGGAGCTCCTGGCTGGTAATCCACCTTCTGCAGCCCAGCATCCCTGCAGCGTCACCACCACAGGATTAGAAGGAACACCGAGGACCACATACCTATACAGATGAGCCTTTTATATGTTTTTATCTTGTAAGTGTGTTTTTACCTGGTGTCATTAAGCATCATTTGTCAATACTACACTCAGGTAGCGCTTCCTTCTCTACCCCTCACTCTCTCTCTATTGCAAAAGGGATTTTTCTGCCTTAGCCCCCACCACCAAATTATATTCACACCCACAGTATAAGGAGCCCTCTTTTGTGATATGGGAAGACGGACCCTCTGTTACTGTACTGCAGTTGGAAAGTAGGGTCAATTCTTTTAAAACCCCTGTTACATCTCCTTACATCTAATCTGGCATTCCCTGAAATATCCTTGCGTTTCCACAACTGGGTGTTCAGTCCATGGTGAGTTACTTGCCTAAAGGAATACCAGGAATGTGTTTTGGATCATAACACTGGGACTGATCATATGATAACAATAAATGCACAACCTCACACTAAACCAGGGGTTGGCAACCTCAGCCCTCCAGCTGTTTTGAAACTACAAGTCCCATGAGACATTGCAAGACCCTGACAATCACAAGCATGACTCCTAGAGGCAGAGGCATAATGGGATTTGTAGTTTCATCACAGCTGGAGGGCAGAGGTTTCCTTCCCCTGCACTAAATGCTCATTTTGAAAGATTTCAGCAGCTGCGCTTGAATGGTCAAGAGTACTTGAGCATCTGTCATAAAGTTTACTAAAAATGATGTAATGCATAAAAATGAATTTTCACTTCCATTGTCCGCATACCTGATTAAATCCAGAAAGGCATCAGCGGCTGTGACTGGCTCAATCTTCCCCTCCCGGTGCATCTTCTCCTTGCTGCCCTTACCAGGGTGGATAATGATGACAATGACGATTCCGATGAACACAGCAATCACTGTGGTTGTCATATAATAGACTACGGCTCTTAAGCCCATCTTCCCTGAAGCTTTACTGTCCAGTGCTGCCATACCTAAAAGAAAAAGTACCAGCTGTCATTTTTTTAATTGCAAGCGGAAATGGGCAGAAAGATTAGTACAGCTATTAGTGTGCTAGTTCCCTGGCTGTCACATTGATAGTAACATTTCAATGTTTTCTGAGTTACTGACCCGAAATAGGAATAAAGATAAGGAATCCTGTCTGTGACTCAAAGGTATGAAAGCCATACATAGACAGGAAACTAGCATTTTCAAAAGGAGGCCAGCAATGGCGCTGCACATACTTATCTCATGAACTGGTGAACTTTAAAATGGAAAATTGCTTCAAATACCATAAATTTGCTTTCCTAGCGCCGATCCATGGCAGCAAGCTACCATAGGTATGCTGCCATGTTGGTGCCAGGAAAGAGTATTTACAGCCAAAACCTTTTTTTTCTTAGTTGTGGATTAGAAAGGGTTAGAACTCATCAAGTTTTTTTTTTTGTTTTGGTATCCAGAGGACTATTAAAGAGATTTCCCCTCACTTCCTGTCCTTCTGTTCTTTAGTAAAGTAGGGAAGGCTGCAGCCCCATGCCCCTGTTGTGGATTTTCCCCACGTTCTGTCTGCTAAAACCATGAATAGGACAGGATGTGAGGGGAACTCCTCACCATCAACATAGACATTAAACGGCTTTTCTTAGTAAAGTAGGGAAAGTTTACAGTCCCTTAAAGATTTTTATTTCTGTGTCCCAGGTGCAGATTTTCTTCACTTTCTCACTGGTGAAACCATTGTTAATAGTACAAAAAGTGAGGGTAAATCTCTCTAACGGAGTACAAGACAAAAGTAAAAAACACATAGCAGCTCTAATCCTCTCCTTATCTATCCAAAACTAAAAAAAAAAAGTTTTTGGTTTGAAATACACTCTTATGTCGCGTACACACGATCGGAGCATGTCGGTAAAAGTTCCTATCCGAAAATGCGATCGTCTGTAGCAATTCCGACGCACAAAATTCCTACACATGCTCGGAAACAATTCGACGCATGCTCAGAAGCATTGAACTTCATTTTCTTGGCTCGTCGTAGTGTTGTACTTCACCGCGTTCTTGACGGTCAAAAGTTCAGCGAACTTTTGTGTGACCGTGTGTATGCAAGGCAAGCTTGAGCGGAATCCCGTCGGAAAAGCCATCATATCTTTTTCCGACCAAAATCCCGATCGCGTGTACGCGGTATAAAGTTCAACTGAATTTTTTATCCAAATCCACTAAATACATTTCAAATGCATCATAACAAATGGTGTACAGTCCTACAGTTTATTTTCTTTAGAGACCAGCCACAGCCTGAGTAGAAAAGCCTGCCCTCTGCCAGCATGGTGCAGAAAAGGACCCTTGTTCTCTGTGTGGAATCAGTGGTCTCTCTGCAAAGGTCCAACACGCCCTCTGCTGAGTCAGACCTATGGCTCTGCAATCAGTAAAGCTCATGCTCCCCACTGTTTGGAGATCCCTAACTCTGATCTCTGTAACCCTGGTTTTAAAAAAAACATTGTGGAAGTTACTAATAGCAATAGAGTGGCTTAGATCTCAGTACTTAAAGGAGGGCTGCTTGTAACCATATTAGCTTATCTCACAAACCAGGCATCTGTCTGTGCCCGCCCTGCTTTAACCACATTCGGAATTCAGGGTGGACTGTTAGGACTGAGTTCACCTGCTGGTGGCACTGTGCTGCTCCGGGCTGATTGCTGCAGTTCCAGTGTTCACCAGCAGGTGTAACCCAGAAGCCAGCAGGCTTTAACCACTTCAGCCCCGGAAGGTTTTACCTTCTTAATGACCAGACCAATTTTTGCAATATGGCACTGCGTCGCTTTAACTGACAATTGCGCGGTCATGCGACGTTGTACCCAAACAAAATTTATGCCCTTTTTTCCCCACAAATAGAGATTTCTTTTGATCACCTCTGCAGTTTTTATTTTTTGTACTATAAACAAAAAAAGACAGACAATTTAGAAAAAAAACTATATTTTCTCCTTTCTGCTATAATACATATCCCAAAATTTTAAAACAAACAATTTATTCATCAGTTAAGGCCAATATGTATTCTGCTACATATTTTTGGTAAAAAAAAAAATCACATTAAGCGTATATTTATTGGTTTGCGCAAAAGGTATACAAAATAGGGGATAGATTTATGGACTTTTTTTTTTTTTTTGATGGTAATGGCGGCGATCTGCGATTTTTAGGGGGACTGTGACATTGGGGGGCCAGTGACATTATTACATTGATTAGTGCTATAAAAATGCACTGATCAATGTATAAATTACACTGGCAGGGAAGGGGTTAACACTAGGGGGCGACCAAGGGGTTAACTGTGTTCCCTGGGTGTGTTCTAACTGTATGGGGGATGGGCTTACTGGAACACCCCAGAGATCGCTGTTCCCGATCACTGGGAATAGCAGATCTCCATGATGTCCCCCCCAACAGAACGGGGATCCGCCTTATTTACATAGGCAGGTACCCATTCTGCCTCTGTGTACAGCGTTAGCTGGTTGCTGGCGGACATCGAGTCCACAGGACCCGCGGGCGCATGCGCCTGCAGTTTAACATGCATCAGTTTGCGCAGGAGAGCCGACTTGATGCGGTATATATACTGTGGCTGGTCGACAAGTGGTTAATGATTAGCCACGCCTGTGTTCATCTGCCAGGTGGCTATTTAAGGCTGCACCTCCCTATCCCCAGTGCATCACTATTCTGATTGCCTCCTTGCTGCCAGTTTGTTCCTATGAGCCTGATCTATCCTGCACCCTACCCTGCTGCCTTGCTCCTGCCCTCTGCTCTTGTACTCAGTCATGATTCCCCCCTACCTTTCATCCCTGTATTCCCTGTTACCCTTGTCCCTTATATTGTAAATATTTGTAGAAAGTCAGTTCTTAGGTTCATTAGTTATTTTGGTCATTGTACTGGGGAATGTTTATTTTATTTTTATACTACTTTAAAGTGGTTGTAAACTCTGTACTACCACTTTTACCTACAGGTAAGCCTACAAATAAGGCTTACCTGTAGGCACCGGGAATATTTCCTAAACTTGCACCGTTTAGGAGATATCCACTATATCCGCATATGCCAACGTCATTGGCACATGCGTACTGAAGAAACGGCTCACTCGTGCCGTTTCTTCAGTAACTGTGCCGTGACCGGCGGCTCCCGCACACATGCATGAGAGTGACGTCATCGCAGCTTCAACCAATTACAGAGCTGGAGCCTGTGAAATCAGAAATAACTCTGGGAGACATTTCACCGGTCACTTCGGTGTATGTGGACCACTACAACAGCTTCAATCTAAGGTAAGTATTTCATAATGAGCTAGTAAGTGATGCATACTAGCTCATTATGCCTTTGTCTTGCAGGTTGTTTTTTTGTTTTTTTTTGAGAGTTTACAACGACTTTAAGCCTGTTATGTTGTACCATGCCGAGAAGGAGTGTACACAGGCATATGCGTATGGCTGTTAGTGTTTGCGTTATAGGGGGGCCCCATAAACATTGTTCTCTGAAAACATTTTTTTTTTGGAAATTGCTTCAGAGTAATGTCTCCAGTCTGGAAGCAAACTGTGCCTAGCAAAGGTCTTCTTTATTACACGAGAACCCTTAACTGTGGAATTTTTCAACTATTATAAAGTGAAAAGCGCTCTGTTCAAGCTCTCTTCTCTCGCTCTTTGTTCGGAGCTGATTTAGAGTGAAACTGGATTTTTCTTTTGCATCCCATGCCATCCACAGAAGAGCTTGTTATGTCTTTCTATCGGCTCAGTGTGACTATTTTACACTCACTTAAGAAAAAAAAAAAAGAGCTGGGCTGAGAGAAAAAGAGGGGATTGAGGGATATTTTTCTTGTTTGCAAGATCTGTTTATTCCTCACGTCATTCCTTTTACCCTTTGAGTGAGTGCGTGTGAGTTACAGAGGGACAAAATCCCCTGGACTCCTCTTGGAGTTGCTGTGGCAACAAGAGAGGAATCCTTGTTTGTGGTGCCCATTGGTGCTGCAAGTTTCCCAGGGCCCGTCAGAGGCGAGAACGGGAGGAAGAGGCCCACAGAGAATGGTGATGAATACACTATGAGGGATGTGGGAGAGAGAGCTTGCCCTGGGATTAAAGGAGAACATACATATCATCAAAACAAAGGACGCTTTTGCTTGGGGCCTGTGAAAGAGAAAGCTGCACAAAGGCCCCCGTGACACGGGAAAGATACAGAACTAACTTTATCGCTCCTCCATCAAGTGTCCATGTCAGGTCCCTTTCAGAACCCACACTGATTACTACCCAGCTTAACGCAATGCATCTGGTACAAATAGTACTGGGCAGTCATAGCCAATTCACAACTGTACCCACTGTCGTAATATATACACTGCCTTTATTAGGTACAGTCTATGCAACATGCCTGAGGTGTAAATTAAAAGGGGTGCCCCAAAATTGCTAAAATTTCTGTCAAATTTTATCATCTCCCAGGGAAATCAAGAAGCCTCCGTCCCACTACGGATCTGCTTGTTATGCATTCAGAAGACTTCTTCTAGTGATCTCACTGTAAGGACAATCTAATATACATAGATCAGCCATTACATTATGACCACCCACCATAACCTGTCGAGGCATGGACTCCACTAGATCTACAAGGTATGCTGTGGTGTCTGGCACTAAGCCATCAGTAGCAGACCCTTTAGGTCATGTAAGTCCAGTAAGTTGCAGGGCCCGTGCCACGTTTTTTTATTTATTTTTATCACACTGTTTTGTCACCTATCACTTTTGTGTGTGTTTTATCACGGGGAAAGGGTGTGAGTCCTCGGGCTTACCCTAACGTCTAGGGCAGCCATTTTCAACCAGGGTTCCTCCAGAGGTTGCTAGGGGTTCCTTGAGCTGTGACTGATGAACCACCTTTTTGATGGTGCCTACAGAGTTCAAGGTTCAGCATCACTTAGCAAAGCCAGCAGCATGACACCAAATATCTTTTTAGCTGTCTTTAAGAGTGGCATTCTGAGCACCACTATAAGTGGGACATTCTTCATATTGGCCACCAGTATAAGGGGCATTGTTCCTAATGACACCTGATAAATTGGTTTTAGTAAGGGTTCCTCGAGACCAGAAAATTATTTCTGGGGTTCCTCTAGGGTTAAAAGGTTGAGTAAGACTGGTCTAGGGGGAGGATGTGTGGCCATCCGGTTCCTTCCTCCTCTGCCTCTGGGGGGGTCTCTCTTCAGGAGAGCTCCCCTGACTTAGTATTCGAGGGTGGCTTCATCTGTCTTAGAAGAACAGGGTCTGCCAGGCCTTTTGGCTAGGCAGACCATGTAAACCTATTTCCCCGTCAGGATTCTTGCGCCCCGGGGGTGAGGATAGAGGTTCTACTCCTTCGGGGGGTGGACTAAAGCACACCCTTAAGTGCACTTTGTAGTGTTTGTTTCACATGCATGTTTTTTTGTTCACTTACAGGTTTTTTCATTCTAGGTTTTGCACCACCGCGGTCTAAACAAAAATAGTCCTGTAAGTTGCAAGGTGGACTTGTTTTTCCAGCACATCCCACAGATGCTCAATTGGATTGAGATCTGGAGAATTTAGAGGCCAAATCAGCAACTCAAACTTGTTGTTGTGTCCCTCAAACCAACTGAATTCATCAGACCGAGCCACCTTCTTCCATTACTAAATGGTCCAGTGCTGATGCTTAATGCCTATTGTAGGCACTTTTGGCTGTGGATACGGGTCAGCATGGCTACCCTGACTGGTCTGTGGCTATGCAGGTCCTTATGCAACAAACTAGGATGCAACGGGTGTTCTGACAGCTTTTTATCAGAACCAACATTAACTTTTTTAGCAGTTTGAGCTACAGTAGCTCTTCTATTGGATTGGACTACATAGGTCAGCCTTCGCTCCCCAAGTGCATAAATGAGCCTTGGCTGCCCATGACCTCCCACAAGAGCTGTTTTGGAGATCCTCTGACCCAGTAGTTTAACCATTACAATTTTTCCCTTGCCAAAGTCACTCAAATCTTTATGATTATGATTGCCCATTTTTTCTGCTTTCGACACATTGACTTCAGGGATAAAATGCTGCCTAATATATCCCACCCACTTTCAAATGCCATTTTAATTTGATAATCAATGTTATTCAATGTTTTTCACTTTACCTGTCAGTAGTCATAATGTTATGACTGATCGGTGTATATAAGCTCTTATAGGTTCTATTTAAAGTCTCATTTCATGTTTTGGTAACTATTCAGCTATATAGCTACATTCAGGAGACTATTTACAAAAAAATTACTGGATCAATGAGCATTTGCACAGCCGTCATGAATATTCACTGTATTGTGTATATATGTTATATAAAATCAAAGAAATTCCCAGCTCAGGCTGGTCGGTAAGTTGAGCTGGGAATTTCTTTGGTTTTGTTTTGCATGAGTTGCCATTCCCTGTGCTCCTTGCTACAAAGGCTAGTTATAGGTAAAGGCAATGGCCATTTGTTTGTACTATTATATGTTATATAATTTCCTATGATCGTCAGCGCCATCTAGTGGCCATCATGCAGTATTTTCCTGAAATACCTCAATCAGAAAAATGCTGCAGTATGGCCACTAAATGGACATGAGGATCATGGGAAATAAACATATTGCACCCAATGCAGTGATTATTTGTGATATTAACTGTGGGAATACTTAAGGAAATCCCACAGCAATTTTTTTTTATAAATAGACTCCTGAATGTTTAGTTTTTCCAATTTATTTCATATTTTGTCCTTTGTAAATGTTGTTATTCTATAGAATGTCTTTCTTTTTACCATTGTGCAGAAATTTTCATTGCTAGTAGGGGGTAAAGACAAGTGAAGTGATTTTGTCAAAATTGATTCAGCAGAATTTAGCCAAGATAAAATTAACAAATTTTAGTTGAATGATAGTTTAGTTTTATTTATTCTAGTGTTCTTTGCACTTGAAAGCCTAAGGAGCCTATTAAAGTTATTTATGGCAGCAAAATAGGTTCAGTATAGTTGAGAGGAGCTACAGTAACCCTCAGAGCCGTTTAAAGTCCACTGCACCCTAAGACCACCTTAATTTCCCTTAATTTCTCTTTTCCTATTGATTTCAATGTATTTCAGCAAAACTGCCCAAATTTCCTAATTTGCTCTAAAATTTCATAGGCAATGAAAATTCTCAATTTTGCTTTAATGGGAAGTCTCTGTTATTTATTTTAAATGCAGGCAGGGATTCCATAAATTTATTTTGGTTTGAAAACTGGCTTTTTGTTTTCTTGGTTTTTAAACCAAACAGTCACACTAAACTCTCTCCTAATTCCCCCCCTTGGCAAGGTACCCCCCCAACCCACGTTGAGGGCACGTAGCCTGGTATGATTCAGGGAAGGTGCGGAGTCCAGGTTCAAGACTTATTTAACCAGATCTGGACCGCCCACCACATATATACTGCGGCAGGGCAGCCCAGGTGCACAAAATCACGTACAGGTACTGTACGTGATTTTGTGCGCGAGATCCAGGGGGCGTGCACATGCTTTCGGTGCGCCGTTTCCGCTGTGCGATGACCACTGGGACCAGATGATCGTTCGCAAGAAAGAAAGAAGTGTAAAAGAGAGAGCTTGTGTTTCAGCTAAGCTAAAACATGGATCTCTCTTTTCCTTAAGTGCATCCGTCCCCCATACAGTCACAAATCACTCCCTGGGAGCACACCTAAGCCCTTGACACCTAACAACTTTCCTGCCAGTGTCATTTATACAGTGCTTTTTTTTTTTTTTTTTAGCACTTATCACTGTATTGATGTCACTGGTCCCCAACAGTGTCAATTAGTGTAAGATTTGTCCACCACAATGTCGCAGTCCAGCTACAAATCGCTGATTGCTGCCATTACTAGTAAAAACAATAAAAAAACAAGAAAAGTCCATAAATCTATTTCATAGTTTGTAGGCGCTATAACTTTTGCGCAAACCAATCAATATACGCTTATTGGGATTTTTTTACCAAAAATATGTAGCAGAATACATATTGGCCTAAATTGATGAAGAAATTTGATTTTTTTTTAAATTTAATTGGGAATGTTTTATAGCAGAAAGTAAAAAAAATATATTTTTTTTTTTTTCAAAATTGACGACCTTTTTTTGTTTATAGCGCAAAAAATAAAAACCGCAGAGGTGATCAAATACCACCAAAAGAAAGCTCTATTTGTGGGAAAAAAAGGACATCGATTTTATTTGGGTACAGTGTCGCAATTGTCAGTTAAAGCGACGCAGTGCCTTATTGCAAAAAATGGCATGATCATTAAGGGGGTAAAACTTCTGGAGCTGAAGTGGTTAAATCACATTTACCATTTTGTTAACAGTTGTATTTCACACAAAGAAGGAGAGTAGGAAAGAAAGTTGCTTTCTGTATTTTTTTTAAATATGAAAGTGTTCGTTCATTTTCTAATGCCCCGTACACACGGTCGGATTGTCCGATCGGAGCGTGTTGTCGGAAATTCCGACTGTGTGTGGGCTCCATCGGACATTTTCCATCGGATTTTCCGACACACAAAGTTGGAGAGCAGGAGATAAAATTTTCCGACAACAAAATCCGTTGTCGGAAATTCCGATCGTGTGTACACACATCCGACGGACAAAGTGCCACGCATGCTCAGAATAAATAAAGAGATGAAAGCTATTGGCCACTGCCCCGTTTATAGTCCCGACGTACGTGTTTTACGTCACCGCGTTCAGAACGATCGGATTTTCCGACAACTTTGTGTGACCGTGTGTATGCAAGACAAGTTTGAGCCAACATCCGTCGGAAAAAATCCTAGGACAATCCGAACAAAATCCGACCGCGTGTACGGGGCATTACAGTGATGTTAACCACTTGACCTCCAGAAGGATTTACCCACAGTCATGACCAGACCATTTTTTGCGATACGGCACTGCATTAATTTAATTGACAATTGTGCGGTCATGCTGCACTGTACCCAAATACAATTGATATCCTTTTTTCCCCAAAAATAGAGCTTTCTTTTGGTGGTATTTGATCACCGCTGCATTTTTTATTTTTTGCACTTTAAACAAAAAAAAAGATCAACAATTTTGAAAAAATTAAACAATATTTTTTACTTTCTGCTATAAAACACATCCGATAAAATAAAAATAAAAATAAAAAGATCCAATTTCTTCATAAATTTAGGTCAATACATATTCTGCTACATGTTTTTGGTAGCTACGCTTTAAGTCATGACAAATGTATTGCCGAATAAACAGGCCTATAGTAGAAGTGTAAAAACTGTTCTGGTTCGGGGGATCTACAGGTGTGAGAGCTGAAACAGTTAAGTAAACATTTTTTGGGTTTGACACTGGCACAAAGGGTTTCAGGATCTGTTCTGGAATGCTACAAGGAATATTAATTAATTTATTCTTATCAGTTATTTTTTATAATATTAGCTATTCACACAGAATCATCAAAGTCTGACTCGCCAAAGCCACATATAATTGTAATGCCACACAGAATGCCTATAATTATCGTAAAATGCCATCCATGCAATAATAGATATGTGGCACAGATTATGAATTCCACACAGGATGTCCATCATTGCCATAACAATGTCACATAAAATGTTCACCAATGTCTTTTAATTAACTGTATCACTGAATTCCCATTAATGAGACCACTGAAACTTGCGGCGGGTACAACGTCACACAAGGTTCCCATTGTATAAATGCTGTCTACTGATATGCCAACAACTGGAGCTTACATAATGATTAACTGAGCCAGAAAGCTACCACATGCCTGTTTTCCCAGCCAGATATTCAGCATTTCCACCCTTTAAAACAACAATCACACAATTATTCACTTATAGGCCTTGAAGAATCGGATGAATTCGTACTCTCAACATGTGTTGGCTTTTATGTATACTAATACAAAAAATTGATTTATTTTTGCCACTTCATATCCTTTGTTGGCAGTCTGTAACTTCATTTTACCAGAGTTTAAAAAAAGGCACATCAATCTCTTATTCATGCCACAAAGGAAAATCATACAAACGGCCCAGTCCTAAAGGAACATAAAGTTGCCTATCAGCTATCGCTGACCTTTCATCATCAATACGGTAAAGCCTGGTACACATGCATCGAAAGTCAGCCGGTCCAGCAGGAACTGGCCAACTTTCGGTATATGTGTACCACTGTCTGAACATATTGTATCAGCCAGGTATAAATAACTCAGATTCTGAGATATCTACTCCATCACTGAAATAACTCGTTTCCGGGAGCTAGTATAGACACAGTGGAAGAAACGCATTACAACCGAATTGCCTTTTGGAACACAAGATGCACAACTCCATTACTATGATAAGAGGATGGTGATGCCCATTCAATGTGTATTTCTACTTTTGCAGTCAGATTTCAATACCCCTCACTATGTTTGTTCCCATTTACACAGCATTATCTAAAAATAATAATTACAAAAAAATGACATTTCTATTTTCTTCTTTAGATTAGGTTTATACATAGGACTCTATAGGCAGCTTAGAACTGTTCAGAATAGCTTGCAATGTGCTATTGTGGGGCATCTGTAGGGGCAGTTTTTTTTAAAATATTACAATAACATACAACGTACCACCCAAATCTTGAGATCTATTATCTTTTTTAGGACAGACAGCGTGCATGCCTAGTTTACAAGTGATAATTGAGATCTGCCAGCACAGTACAGAGAGGGTTAATGATGATACATGTTTAGCAGGGAATGGCTGAGATTTTAATCATCTATGGGCAGGCTGATTGTACCCAATTAGATTGTTGTGCGAATTGGGCACAACCAGCATGTCAGATTTTGTATGCGATTATTGCCAGTGGCTATAGCCACTAGCTATAATCACTGTGTTCTCCTGGCAGGGACAGTCCCCCCCCTTCCCCCACCGGGCTAACACAATAGCTCACTGACTGTGTTGATGGGGAAATCAAGCAATTTTCTTTCCTGCAACCAAATTGCATCGTCTATGACCGGCTTAACCCGTTGCCAGCTGGGTTGTCCTCAAAAAGACAGACTGGGGTTGACTTACTAAAATCGGAGAATGGAAAATATTGTGCAGCTCCGCATAGAAACCAATCAGCTTCCAGGTTTTTTGGTCGAAGCTTAAAGCGGAGTTCCACTCAAAAATGGAACTTCTGCTTTAATGGAGGTGACCCCCTGACATGCCACATTTGGCATGACATTTTTTTTGGGGGGGGGGAGCCGGTACCCATTTTTAGAGGGTCCCATCTCCCACTTCCTCCCGGCGCACCACAGTACCGGAAAGGAGATCACCTCTCCCCCCTCCCTCTCGGCAATCATCTGGGACACGTCACAGGTCCCAGATGATTACCCGGGCAGTCACGGCGTGCGGCGAGGCTCGCACATGTGCAGTGGGTGCCCAGCTGTGAAGCCACAGCCAGGCGCCTACAGCTACAGCTACAATGCCGACGCCGTAGAGAGGAGGGGGAGATAAGTGGGACTTCGTTCCCCCGCATCGCTGGACCCTGGGACAGGTAAGTGTCAGATTATTAAAAGTCAGCAGCTGCAGTATTTGTAGTTGCTGACCTTTAATTTTTTTTTTTTTTTTTTTAAGCAGAACTGCACTTTAATTGAACAAGCTGAAGTTATGCCGCGTACACACGGCCGGACTTTCCGGCAGAAAAGGTCATTCCGATCGTGTGTGGGCTTCATCTGACCTTTTCTGTCGAAAAATCTGACGGACCTTAGAAATAGAACATGTTTCAAATCTTTCCGACGGACTCGATTCCTATCGAAAAAAACATTCGTTTGTATGCTAGTCCGACGGACTGAAAATGACGCAAGGGCAGCTATTGGCTACTGGCTATTGAACTTCCTTTTCTAGTCCGGTCGTACGTCATCACGTTCGAAAACGATCGGACTTTGGAGGGATCGTGTGTAGGCAAGTCCGTTTCGTCGGAACTCCGTCGGAACTCCTTTGAAAAGTCCTTCGGAGGAAGCATTAAAGTGCATAGCTGCACCAGATTTTGCACTCTCCGGTTTTAACAAACAAATACATTAACACAGAAGCTGGATAAAATGCTTGGTGTAATAAAGAAAATGTAATATCTAAATATGACTTTTTTCTTTTACCATGTTTTTATTGAACATTTTTTGTAAAATACAAACAAACAAATAGAACATTTTCAGTTTTCTTTTCTTTTCAGTAAAATAGATACATGAAAACAAAACTTGGTCCATTTAATGCAAACAATGTCAAAAAGTTATAATATAATCGAACAAACACTGTGTATTAATAACTCCACAACAAAGTGGTGACGTTGGTCACGGCTAAAAAAAGGTACATACGAGGAGTATGATGGGTTGTCCTTACAACGATGGGCAGCCGGGATTATGAGACCATTGCTTCACAACATTAGAGTCAATTTCTACATTAGGTTTGAAGGTTGTATATTTTTTCTGTATGATTGTGGCAGGGGAACTAGCCTGTAAGCCCCAAATGAAGCAGAAATATATGTGTATGGTACATGTAGTCCCATGTAAATATCTGTGGCACCAAAAATGTCATTCCAAGTGTTATTTGTAGTTACAATGTTATGAACCTGCTAAAGACACAACTGTAAAATAATAAGTCTATAACATCTCTGCAACACATAACACATATCGTAACAGAGCAATGTTCCATTATTCTACACAGTAATGGGCTTACTTAATTAAGCACAGATCTTTGGGCAAAGTGCAGTAAGCTATAGTCAGCAAGAATGTTTCACTATTTTGACAATGAAAGGTAATTTTAGAGTGCCTTCTATGGACTGTTGCACATTGGAATTGCTGTTCCCCTTTCAAACAGCCAGGCAGTCATCAGTAAACGTTTGTGATTATAGAAATAGCCGTGCCCAAAAATAACTGTCTTTTGTCATGTGTTTGTGCCTAGTCATCCAAAACTAAAAGGTACCCGAGACATACTAATTGAGAAACCAATTGTTTCAATCATTTTACATTAGTCCGAGACAAGGGAAACTTGAAAGCACTAGGCAAAGGACTGTGCTCCAATCCGGGAAGAATTTGAATCTTGAATAAGTTAGTTTTAACAGCCCTTATGAAAGCTAGGGGCTAGTAAAGAAATACAATGTTCCACCAGATGACTGTGACCTGATACTGAAAATGTACACCTCTTCATTTTATAAATGGATAGTATATGAGGAAGGAACTATTGCAACAGATAGCATTGTGACACAGGGTTACTTACAGTACATACTGTCTGAGCTTCCTATCTCTTCTAAATAATACAACAGTTCTGGATAACTGTATATATATATATACTGTATATACAGTATCTCACAAAAGTGAGTACACCCTCACATTTTTGTAAATATATTATTACAGCTTTTCATGTGACAACAATGAAGAACTGACACTTTGCTACAATGTAAAGTAGTGAGTGTACAGCTTGTATAACAGTGTAAATTTGCTGTCCAATCAAAATAACTCAACACACCGATTAATGTATAAACCGCTGGCAACAAAAGTGAGTACACCCCTAAGTGAAAGCGTCCAAATTGGGCCCAAAGTTTCAATATTTTGTGTGGCCACCATTCTTTTCCAGCACTGCCTTAACCCTCTTGGCATGGAGTTCAGCAGAGCTTCACAGGTTGCCACTGGAGTCCTCTTCTACTCTTCCATGACGACATCACGGAGCTGGTGGATGTTAGAGACCTTGCGCTCCTCCGCTTTTCATTTTGAGGATGCACAACAGATGCTCAATAGGGTTTAGGTCTGGAGACATGCTTGGCCAGTCCATCACCTTTACTCTCAGCTTCTTTAGCAAGGCAGTGGTCCTCTTGGAGGTGTGTTTGGGGTCGTTATCATGTTGGAATACTGCCCTGCAGCCCAGTCTCCGAAGGGTGGAGATCATGTCTCAGTATGTCACAGTACATGTTGGCATTCACGGTTCCCTCAATGAACTGTAGCTCCCCAGTGCCAACAGCACTCATGCAGCCCCAGACCATGACACTCCCACCACCATGCTTGACTGTAGGCAAGACACACTTGTCTTTGTACTCCTCACCTGGTTCCGCCACACACACTTGACACCATCTGAACCAAATAAGTTTATCTTGGTCTCAGTCTCCGAAGGGAAGGGATCAAGCTCTGCTTCAGTATGTCACAATACATGTTGGCATTGATGGTTCCTTCAATGAACTGTAGCTGCCCAGTGCCGGCAGCACTCATGCAGCCCCAGACCATGACCTTCCCACCACCATGCTTGACTGTAGGCAAGATATGCTTATCTGTGTACTACTCACCTGGTTGCTGTCACACACGCTTGACACACAGGCTTGGTCTCATCAGACCACAGCACATGGTTCCAGTAATTCATGTTGTTAGTCTGCTTGTCTTCAGCAAACTGTTTGCGGGCTTTCTTGTGCATCATCTTTAGAAGAGGCTTCCTTCTGGGATGACAGCCATGCAGACCTATTTGATGCAGTGTGCAGCGTATGGTCTGAGCACTGACAGGCTGACCCCCCACCCCTTCAACCTCTGCAGCAATGCTGGCAGCACTTATACGTCTATTTCCCAAAGAAAACCTCTGGATATGACGCTGAGCATGTGCACTCAACTTCTTTGGTCAACCATGCCGAGGCCTTTTCTGAGTGGAACCTGTCATGTTAAACCACAGTATGGTCTTGGCCATCTGCTGCAGCTCAGTTTCAGGGTCTTGGCAATCTTCTTATAGCCTAGGCCATCTTTATGTAGAGCAACAATTCTTTTTTTCAGAGCCCAGAGAGTTCTTTGCCATGAGGTGCCTTGTTGAACTTCCAGTGACCAGTCACTATGAGTGAGAGCGATAACACCAAATTTAACACACCTGCTCCCCATTCACACCTGAGACCTTGTAACACTAATGAGTCACATGACACTGGGGAGGGAAATGACTAATTGGGCCCAATTTGGACATTTTCACTCAGGGGTGTACTAGTTTTTGTTGCCAGCAGTTTAGACAATAAGGCTAAAATGGCTGAGTTATTTTGAGGGGACAGCAAATTTACACTGTTATACAAGCTGTACACTCACTACTTTACATTGTAGCAAAGTGTCATTTCTTCAGTGTTGTCACATGAAAAGATATAATAAACACTATTTAAAGTGAGAACGCACAATGAGTATAACAATAAATGTATAGTATACACATTTTACTAGTTAAAAAAAAGCGCTAGGTATGAGCCTCTACGAAAAAGTATGCCAACTAAATAAAGCAGGAACGTCATACTGGTGTTTTTTTTTTAGATCAGATGTGTTTACTTCCTTGCCCCCCTTGGCCAGTTTAGAAGTTTATTGTGTAATTGCCCTGTGCAAAGGATTCAGTAATTCTGTCACTGGAATGGCACCACTGTCCCACAATTATTTTTTTGTGGCGGTGGTGGGGTGGTTGGTGGTGGTATGGGTGGTGGTATCCGACTATTCAATGAGGAAGCTTCAGTAGCCAATAAAGAGGTCCCTTTAACCATTTGCCGACCGCTGCATACTTATATACATCAGCACAATGGCAGCGGTGGGCAAATGGGCGTACCTGTACATCTCCTTTAAGAGGCGGGGATAGCAGGCGCACGCGCGCTGGCCGCATACAGTGTGACTGTGCTCGCGGGACCGGTGGACTCGATGTCTGCCGGTCTCCCGGTGATCATGTCACGGATCCGCAGAAAGGGGAGGTGCCTATATAAACAAGGCATTTCCCCATTCTGCCTTGTGTCATGACAGAGATCACTGCTCCCTGTCATCGGGAGCGGTGGTCGCTGTCATGTGAGTTGAAGCCCATCCCCCCACAGTTGGAATCACTCTCTAGGACACACTTAACCCCTTCATCAACCCCTAGTGGTTAACCCCTTCCCTGCCAGTGTCATTTACACAGTAATCAGTGCATTTTTATAGCACTGATCATTGTATAAATGACAATGGTCCCAAAATAGTGTCAAAATTGTCCGATGTGTCTGCCATAATGTCACAGTCCCGATAAAAATCGCAGATCGCCGCCATTACTAATAAAAAAAAAAAAAATTAAAATGCCATAAAACTATCCCCTATAACTTTTGCGCAAACCAATCGATATACACTTATTGCAATATTTTTAACAAAAATATGTAGAAGAATACATATCGACCTAAACTGTGGAAAAAAATAGTTTTTTGTATATTTTTTGGGGGATATTTATTATTGCAAAAAGTAAAAAATATTGCATTTTTTTCAAAATTGTCGCTCTTTTTTTGTTTATAGCACAAAAAATAAAAACCGCAGAGGTGATCATATACCACCAAAAGAAAGCTCTATTTGTGGGAAAAAAAGGACGTCAATGTTGTTTGGGCGCAACGTCGCACGGCTGCGCAATTGTCAGTAAAAATGTCGCAGTGCCGAATCGCAAAAAGTGCTCTGGTCAGGAAGGGGGTAAAATCTTCCAGGGCTGAAGCCGTTAATGCAGTTCATTGAGATCGAAAATCTCTTTATCAACAGATACTGTAAGAGTCTGCAATCAAGTCTGCTAAAATCAAAAAAAGGTGAAAAGGTGTGTGACTGACCTAAGGGTCAGTGTCGATGGGAATTTATTTGTTTCAAAACTATTTATCTCCCCACTCAAGTCTATGGGAGTGCATCAACGACCTAAAGCAGGTCAAATGCAGGTCAGAAGGCAGTCAACTGCAAGTTAAAGGCCCCTGTCAATGAATTTTGAATAATCTCAGATGTGTCTAAAAATGATGCCAAAAGCATGCTGCATTTGCCCATTGAAGCCCATCAGTATTGGTCCTCGGTATTTTAATTTTCAGAATTGTTAACCTTGAGGAGAAGAACAAGAAATAAGCGGGAAGGACAAAACAGAAACCTTATACAAAGTATATAAAACGTGATTTTGGGCTGTATGCACTTCCTTACTTTTATTGTGCGGCCTTTCCTGTTTTAACTGAACTTAGTCTGTTCAATTGCCCATACACTTCCTTGCATCATTTTGAAGTTGTAGAATTGATTTCTGGCAAATTTATCAGTGATAACTCATCAGTAGTGAATATTTCATTAAAGCTAATATTATTCATAGTAATATGTAAGTCATTGAAGTAATGGTCTAGTAGATCTAATGTGGCCCCTTGAAGGGTTCCTCTACTCAGTTTGAGCCTGCCCTAGATCTTAAAGCCAAAGCAAATTTATCAATAGGCCTTGAACAACTGGACAGAACTATCAGCTCCTGTTCCACTAGACAGAATTGCAGTGGCGGCACATCCATTAGGGGCACCCGCGCTCCCCCCCCTCTATCCACGGGTGCCACCCCCTATATGAATAGATAGATTAATTCATAGCATTCATATCCACGGCTACTGTAGCCACCCCCTATTCATGCATCCGGCTTCTTTCAGGGGCAGGGTTTTTTTTTTAACCACCTGATTAGAGCCAGAGGCTTCAAAATAGGGTGGGCTCGTGGCGCAGAGCATTGCGCCAGGAGCCCACCCAGGTGTAACAACAGCGAATGAATATTTGCTATTGAAACACTGATCCTCAATCCGGCCAATCAAAAGCAGGTCTTAGGCCAATTTCCGATTGGCCGAAAAGAGAAGAGTCCCAACTGGCCGCCGAGGAGAAGGGAGGAAATGGAAGCCACCGTGATGCCGCAGAGAGCAGGGGAAGCCGCTGCCGAAGCCTGGGAGAAGCGCTGCCCACCATAGATGGGGTAATTGCCCCAGGTCTGAATGACCGGGGGTGGTACTGTTTGTTTACCCCCCCAAAAAAATTACCACCGGCCGCCACTGCTGAATTGTGTATTATGAATATTTTGATAAATTATTATATGATTAGTATTATTTTCGACTAATGAATTTAAATAATTATTTTATATAGTTAATATTTATATATTTGTGCTTTAATTATAAATTGCCATTGCCAAAATCACAATACTGTTAATGCACTAAACATTTCCTTAATAAACTCCAAAGCCAGCAATTCCCCACCAAGAAAATTTCCTTTTGTTATAGCTTGTCTGCCTTGAAGGTGTCAGTGGTGCTGCAGTATAGGGTCAAAGTGATCACCAAAAGTGTAACCTTCTCGGCAGCCTTCACTAAAGTTGCAAACAGTTTTATTAATATTAGTATTATTTTAATACAGGATTTATATCGTGCCAACGGTTTGTTCAGCACTTTACAATATAAAGGGAGACTATACAGTTACAATATAATAAAATACTAGAGGGTTAAGAAGGCCCTGCTCATAAGAGCTTACAATCTAATAGGGTGGGCAAGTGTTACAAAAGGTTATAACTGTGGGAGATGAGCTGATGGATGTAAAAGTTCAGGTGTTATAGGCTTCCATGAAGAGATGAGTTTTCAGGGATCGCCTAAAGGCAGCCAAAGTAGGAGATAGCCTGACAGATTGAGGTAGAGAGTACTAGAGGATGCTCTGGAGAAGTCCTGGAAATGAGCAAGGGAGGAGGAGACAAGAAAGCTTGATATTTGAAGACAAGATTGGTGGTGTAGCTCGGGGCAGAGTTGTGAATGGCTTTGTATGTTGTTGTTAGTGTTTTGAATTTAATTTGCTGGGCAGTAGGATGGCAATGGAGGAATTGGCAGAGAGGGGTGGCCTGACACTGAGTGGTTAGTAAGGTGGATGAGTCTGGCAGCGGCATACATGATAGACTGAAAGGGGAACAGCCTATGAAGAGGTAGGCCTATGAGAAGGGAATTGCAACAGTCAAGGCAAGAGATAACAAGGGACTGAGAGAGTAGCTTGGCGGTTTTGTTAGTTAAAAAGGGGCGAATTTTAGAGATGTTATGAAGGTGAAGTCTAGCTTTTGGCAGCAATTGGATTTGGGGCCGAAAGGACAGGTCAGAATCTAGGATTACACCTAGTACTCTGGTGTGAGGGGAGGGACTGATAGGTGTGTTATTGATCTTGATTGAAAAGTCATCCAGGAGGGCACGGGTGGTGGTGGTGGCGGGGGGGGGGGACTGCAGGAGTGAGGTGAGGAGTAGAGAGATAGATTTGGATGTCATTGGCATAGGGATGGTATTGGAATCCATGGGAGGTTATCAAGTGTCCAAGGAAGGGGGTGTAGAAAGAGAAGAGAAGGGGTCCAAGAACAGAGCCTTGGGGGACCCGCACAGAAAGAGGAAGTGGATAGGAGGAAACATAGTTATAGGTAACGCTGAAGGAGCGCTGCAATAGATAGGAGGAGAACCAGGAGAAAGCTGAATCTGAGGCCAAGGGAGTGGAGTTTATTGACAATTAGTGGGTGGTCAACAGTATCAAAGGTTTCAGAGAGGTCTAGTAGCAAGAGTATGGAGTAGTGGCCGTTGGGTTTAGCAATTAGTAAATCGTTATTGGGTGTTAGTGGAGTGTTAGTGGGGCAGTTTCTGTGGAGTGTTGCGAGTGAAAGCCAGACTATAAGGAGTCAAGAAGGTTGTTTTCAGTGACGTAGGAGCTTAGACGGTTATATACTAAGCGTTATAAAAGTTTAGAGGTGAATGGGAGCAATGAGATAGGTCTTAATTTGTTTAGGTTGGTGGGGTTCAGTGAGAGCTTTTAAATTATGAGGGTGATCTGTGCATGCTTTAGAGGGGAGGGAAAAGGTGCCAGTAGATAGGGAGAGATTGAAGATGTAAGTGAGAGAGCAAAGGATAGAAGAAGAGGGTGATCGTAGTAGTTGCGAGGGAACAGGATTCAGGGGACAATTGGTTAGGTGGACATCTGAGAAAAGTTTGTTCAGTAGAGCTGGTTCAAAAGAGGAAAGTGTTGGCTGTGCTGTCAGACAAGGTATGTTAAGTAGGGAAGATATCTGTACAGTGAAGGTATCCTTACGTATTGCATCAATCTTGTTTTATAGCTATACCCAAGAGGTACAGTAGACTGATGTCATAGATCGCAAGCTTTGGCAGCACTCTTTGAGACTCTGGTTTACTTTGTTTTTACAAAAGACAAACTGCTAGATTACAAAGTCAACAACATAGATTTGGACATCAGCAATTGGTCTCAGCTGCCACATCAAGAAGACCATGTACCAGTGGCAGCTGGTGGTAAACTGGGGGGGGGTGGAAAACAGTGCACCCGCGCTTCCCTCCAGGCAACGGGTGGCAGCTTCCCGGGCGTCTCCTTCTCAGCATCACGCCGCCTTCTGCAGTGCATCTCCTCTCTCCTCCTCCTAGGCCAATTGGAACACTTCTCCTTGCTGCCAATCGGGAAACGGGTCTCACGACCCGCTTCCTGATTGGCGGGGAGGAGAATCAGGAAGACAATAGCGAATATTCATATGCTATTGTCACACAACTGGGTGGGCTTGGGGGGCAGTGCTCTCTGGCTCTAATCACGTGCTTCAAAAAGAAAAAAAAAACCCAGATTGGAATCCATGCTTCCAATGCCCTGCATGGATAGGGGGGCGGCGCCCGTGCGTCCTGCATTACGGGCCACCACTTTCATGTATAAACTTTAAAAAGTTTACAGTATACCAAAAGTCAAGGCCATATATTCACTGCTGGAACCTGCACAAAAGCAAAGCTCAACCCTTTCACAAAGAACATTTTCTTGTTTTGCTATTCATAACCTGGCTTAATATAAAAGCTGCCTCTTTAAAGGGGTTGTAAACCCTTATGTTTTTTCAACTTAATGCACCCCTAGCCCCCCCGTTTTACTTACCTGAGCCCCGAATTTCTGTCAGCGGAGGCACGTTCTCCCTCTCTCTCCACGGGGTCCTGGCTCTTGATCGGATAGATTGATAGCAGCGCAGCCATTGGCTCCCGCTGCTGTCAATCAAATCCAATGATGCAAGCACTGGGGGGGCGGGGCTGAGTCCGGCATTCGTGTCTATGGACGCAAATGCTGGACTCGGGAGCGCGCCCGCAAAGTAACCCCCTCCAGGAGTGCGCTTCTCCTAGGGGGTTATTTGATGTGGGGGAAGAGCCGCGAGAGCCGCCAGGGGACCCCAAAAGATGAGGTTCAGGGCCACAATGTGCAAAATGAGCTGCACAATGGAGGTAAGTATGATATGTTTGTTATTTAAAAAAAAAAATTAGTCTGTGTTGCCTATAGACACAAGCCTTCTGTGCTTAATGATGAATCCAGTCCTGCAGACAGTAGACTTCATCAGTTTATATTTATTGATGCACAGAGCTGGTGACTGAATTAAGCATTGATAGTGAACATTACACACTTACTAACACCAGTAACTGGCTCCAGAAGCTGTCAGTGCACTGTACAATGGACGTGGTACCTAAAGCATTTTTTACCCCAACACTTCCTACTCCTGATGTGTGTCCACTGTACGATGTACTTGTGCGAGAAAGTGCTTCCTTTCTGTGAAATCCGTGAAATCCCTGGTGTTCCTGCCAGTCCCTCTGCTTTCCTATTAAAAACTGACCACACTAAGCAGGAGAGCATACCGTGGTCAGTTCTCTAGCTATGCTGAGAACTCAGTGTACTCTCCTCCAATGATTAGTCTTGTCCTGACACACCCAGCTACACAGCCATTCACTGGGAAGCACAGTGTGCTGCTGCTTCTCCTCCCCCAGCTGAGTACAGAGGGAATGTGATCATAAAAAAGGGAAAAAAAGGTATTAATAATGTTTTTTTTTTTATATCTATACAAAAATTGTTTGTCTTTCATTTCTGTTTTAAACTGAATGGGTTGTTTTACAAGGTGATCATTTACAATCACTTTAAGTACCACATGCTATGATTGCGTCAAGCTCTGTATTTTAATGAGACAGTCAAAGGCAGGAAGAGTTACAGAAATCATAATGTGAAATCATGAAGTAAAGTGATGTATAAGACCCCTTTCACACTGGGGCGGTTTGCAGGCGGTATTGCGCTAAAAATACTGCCTGCAAACCGCCCCTAAACAGCCTCCGCTGTTTGTTCAGTGTGAAAGCCCGAGGGCTTTCACACTGAAGCGGTGCGCAGGCAGGGCGGTGAAAAAAGTCCTGCAAACCGCTTTTTTGGAGCGGTGAAGGAGCGGTGTATTCACCGCTCCTTCACCGCTCCTGCCCATTGAAATCAATGGGACAGCGCGGCTATACCGCGGCAATACCGCGGCTATAGCCGTGCTGTACGAGGGATTTTAACCCTTTTTCGGCCGCCAGCGGGGGTTAAAACCGCACCGCTAGCGGCCGAATACTGCTGCAAGAACGACGGTACAGCAGCGCTAAAAATAGCTCTGTTGTACCGCCGACGCCCCCACCGCCCCAGTGTGAAAGGGGCCTTATGATACTATTTTGAGAATTCAGAGGAAGCAGGCTGTATATCAAATACGCTTAATACAAAGGCAGAGTTTTACTTCACATACCATTTTATTATTTCACGTCATAGCCATTTTTTAAATATTTTTTTTTCTTTTCCTTACCCTGCTTTTCTGATTCTGTATTGTATGAATAGGATGATTAAAAGAAATGTATGATCATATAACTATCAGATAATATTAACAATTATTATTTTATCCTCTATGTGTATACACTACCTCTATGACTGTTTACCCAGAAGGAGACAAAACAAAGTTACAGACCACTATATAATATACCAATAAAGTTGGGAGGGTCAGGTTTTTAATGTTGTCTGCTTTGCCACTGGACATTTTCTTTCAACTCTGGTACCTGTGACACTTTTTGGGCTGGAAGTGAGTGGAAACCTGGCCAATGGGGATGCAGGTAACAACAGTAATCGGAGTAATCTAACACTTTCTATTTTGGCTAAAAAAAAACACGTTTATACAAATTTTCTGTTCAGCTGACAAGGAAACAGGAAGCGAGGGAAAATCTGCCAAATGGGGACAGGTAACTATGAATATCAGGCAAAGGGTTCTAACCCTTTTACACACTATCCATAAGTGACATTTTTTTTCTTACTATAATCAAGCTTTAAGCCTCGTACACACGATCGGACTTTCCGATGGGAAATATTGAATGACAGGCTGTTGACGGAAAATCCGACCGTCTATACGCTCCATCGGACAATTGTTGTCGGATTTTCCGCGGACAAATGTGTGATGTTGGATTTTCTGTGCGCGTGTACACAAGTCCGTCGGACAAAAGTCCAAAGTACAAATGCGCATGCTCGGAAGCAAGGACAAGCCAGAAACGGTCGGTCTTGTAAACTAGCGTTTGTAATGGAGAATTAACATTCGTTACGCGCCAAATTATGAAATCTCGAAATGCAGCGCACAATTCTCTTCTTCTTTAATGGGATACTAATGAAGCTGCTTTGCTGGAGATACTGATGGAGTTATTACAAACACATTTTCAAAGGTTTGTTTTTTTTCTAGTGATATCAAGAATAATATTATTATGCTTTTTTTTTTTTTTTTTTTTTTTTTTGGGACAAGTTACCACAACACCATTATCCCGTAGTTTTTAAGATCAAAGATACAACTATGTTGGTGCCCCTTGTTAATTTTACATTGTATTTTTTTAAATGTAACTGCCTACTCCCAAACTGTCATTTGAAGTAAAACACATAACCAAGTATTATTCTCCACAATTTTTTTATTGTGCATTAAAAAAAGGAAACAAATAAAATTAGACATGCTATCTGCCAATAGAACTTAACCAAAAAGTGCATTCTATGCATCCAAAAAATATAGAAAATATACCAAATCAAATCATTATTATTCAACCCAAAAAATAATGTCAAAGCAATAACTCCAAGGCCAATAATAAATAACACGTTATCTCCTCCGATTCCACAACAGGTCTGGTTGCCGTTCAAACTGAAAAGCGATAAATGAAAAACGCAAAAAGAAAAGCGCAAATCAACACTCACCAAACTTCTACTAACACGAAATTAGCAGAAGGAGCCCAAAGGGTGGCGCTAAAGAGCTGAAAAACAATATACGTTCGTATTTGTTGGCCAACAAGTGTGTGGCCGTGTGTATGCAAGACAAGTTTGGACCAACGCCCTTCGGACAAAATTCCACGGTTTTGTTTGCCAACAATCCGATCGTGTGTACGAGGCTTTAGGCCTCATGCACACTTCCCGTATTAATGCTGATAATAAGGCTATCTGGTGATTTTTTTAAATGCCTTTTAGAGGTAGAAAAAAAAACCTCACTGCCACCGCATCCAGGAGCAGTAGTGTTTTGGCAGAAAAAATCACTTGAAGTATGTAATTGCGCGTTAGCCCTAGGCATATCAAGTGCATAAGTGATAATTACTTTTAATGGCCAGAATAAATTATTATTCTGGCCAATGAAATAAATTAACACCCAAGCACTTGATGTGCCTAAACACTATTACAAGCGTCACAAAAACACTGCAAGCAGAGGGAAAGGCGTTTAGGACATCTGGGCAAATGCCCTGTGTACTTTAGGCCTAGTTCACACCTATGCATTTTTTAGTGTGTTTTCAGTTTTGCAGAAACACAGTACAGTCCATTTAACATGGTTTCCTATGGGTCACTTTCACATCTGTGCATTTTATGGAAAGGACCAGGGACTTTTTTCTGGTTTTTGGTTCTTTAGACTTCAGTGGATCAAAAACATGTATTGAAAAACGCAAAATGGAATATGCAAACTGCAACCTGCATAGGTGTGAACCAGGCCTTAACCACTTCCGGACCAGCCACCGCAGTTTTACTGCGGCAGGTTGGCTCGGCTGGGCAAATCGATGTTACCTTACGTTGCTTTTCCTTTTGGCCACTCGCATCGGCTCCGAAGTGTGTGCCCGGAGCCGATGCGAGTGCCCGGCGGGTGCGATGACCGCCTGGCACCCGCGATCGCTCGTGACAGAGCGAGAACCGGGATCTGTGTGTGTAAACACACAAATCTCGGGTTCTTTCAGGGGAGTAGAGACAGATCATACTAAGTAAGAACGCCGATCTCTCTCTCCTCCTAGACAGTCCCCTCCCCCCACAGTTAGAACACAGTGAGGGAACACAGTTAACTCTTTGATCGCGCCCTAGTGTTAACCCCTTCCCTACCCATCACTTATGATGGTTACAGTGATACAAGTCAACAAAAAAAAAATTAAGACTAGACCACATTCTTATTTTTATTTCTTTTATTTATAATTATCTGGCGGTTGATATAACAGTAGATGAGCCCTTTTATGTTGTTTCTTCCTCCTTTATTATTTACTCTACCTATACACCCAATAAATAACATATTTTGGGACATTGATTACATTTTTGCTATGATACCATGTAATTGTTCTTTGTCTTTATATATATTCTTTTTTTTTCTATATTTTTGTACTGATGAATAATGTACCACTAATGTAGCATCTCTTGGCGGGGATCCTCCCTTCATATTCTGTTCAATGTAACCATCACATTGTTGCATATGTCTGTTGTATTCATTTTTCTATCAATAAAACCTTTGTAAAAGAAATTACAAAGGACCCCCTCCTCACCCCCCCAGTCCCGCTGACCTTGAGCGCGGCAATCTCCCGTTCTGAGCCCTGCTATAGCCGCCTCACAGGTCCGGTGCTTAGAAATCACTCGGCTTTCACTCTTCTTCTTCCCCGCTGACAGGATTGGCTACACGGATTCTGATTGGTCGGCACAACCCATGTGATGGCGCCGACCAATTAGAATGCTCCTAAACGTACCTCCTGATGGGGTATGTATTGGAGATTAAGCTGCGGGGCTTTCTAAGCCCTGGACCCAATGAGGCGGCTATAGCAGGGCTCAGCGGGACAGGGGGGGGGTGAGAAGGGGGTTCTGTGTAAGTTCACCTTACAGATTTTTCTGTAAAGGTGAATGTACCCTTTAAGGTTTGAACGTGCACTACATACACAGATTTAGCCATTGTGATATAACGTATTTATAAATAAAACCAAGTATCATAAACAAAAAAAAATTAGGGCCGGTTCACACGGGGGCGACTTGTCAGGCGACCTAGCCGCCTGACAAGTCGCCTCCCGTTCTGTACAATGGAACCGTTCTAATCGGAGCGACGCAAGTCGCTCCGACTTAGAAGAAAGGTTCCTGTACTACTTTGGGGGCGACTTGCATAGACTTCTATACAGAAGTCGTCTTGCAAGTCGCCCCGGCAGTCGTGTGCAGGTCGCCTCGGTGAGGCGACCTGCAAGTCGTGCCGCGTCTAGTGTGAACCGGCACTTATGTTTTTTGACAAACAGAAGTGCAATTTTAAAATATAAAAAAAACCCCAAAAGACTGTAAACTCTATTGGCTGTAACCTTTCTAAATATATTACCAACATTAAATATTAGGCATGTGCAATTTGTATCTTTTCAAATTAGTTTTTTAACGAATTTCGACAAATTCGTTAATTCGGGAATATCCGAATTAACGAAAACCCGTTTAACGAATTTTTTCCGAATATTCGTAAATTCGATAAAGTTGGACATTCGTAAATTCGGGCATTCGTACATTCGTACATTCGCAATTTACGAATGTACATTCGTACATTCGTACATTCGTACATTAGTAAATTAGTGAATTTGTAAATTTGTAAATTCGAAAATTCGGAGATCTGAAATAATAGTTAACTAATAATAACTTAACTATTAGTAATTACTAGTAACTTTTAAATTATAGGTATTGTAATTTCCTTTCAAATTTGGCTGTTAGTGAACGTAACACATACAAATTTATCCAAAGTTATGAATGATCCAAAAAAACGGAATGGAACGTAATGAATTAATAATAATAAATAACAATAATAATAATAACAACGTTTTATTATTATTATTTATTATTAATTTGTTCAGTTCCATTTGTTTAGATGCAGCATTTGTTCTGGATAATTTGTAACTTCGGATAAATTCGTATTTGTTACGTTCACTGACAGTCAAATTTGAAAGGAAATTACAATACCTATAATTTAATAGTTAGTTACTATTTCAGATTTTTTAATTTTCGTGTTTTTGGATTTTCAAACTTCGAATTTACAAATTTCCGAATTTTCTAATTTACAAATGTACGATTTTACGAATTTACGAATGTACGAATTTACAAATGAACAAATGTAAAAATGTACGAATGTACGAATGTACAAATGAACGAATGTTCGAATTTACGAATGTACAAACAAACGCATTTACGAATTTACGAATGAACGAATTTACGAATCGCGATCATAACGAATGACCCGAAAAACAAAAAAAAAAATAAACTAATGCAACGAAAACAAAAATGAACGAATTTTTTGGCTGTGCACATGTCTATTAAATATTAAGAAAAAAAAAAAGGAAAAGCCTTTTTCTTTAGTGTTTTAGTTTTAGTCGTATTTTAGTTGACTGAAATAGTGTTTGGATGACGAAAATATTTTCGATGACGAAATTAACACTGCTGACCAGCATTTATCAGTACAAGCTCAACGCAAAGACACAGAGAAAACTATTTTTTTTTTACCCTGTTCATACCATACAAGTGCTTTGGTGTATGTTGCATAAACATGCATCATGTCTGCTAAGTACTGTTGTGCATACAGTTGAACGAACAATTGTTTTGTGACATTTCAATAAAGTAAAAAAAGGAAGAAAAAATAAAACAGTGATACGTTATAACAGCCCATCATGCTCCTACACAATGCTCAACAGTATGCATATGTTATACAGATCATAATGAAGGCCTCTTGAGCCCCCTCCCTAGGGAAAGAGAGCCTTGACTGATGGGGGCATGGTCAGGTGCCGGACAAGGGAGATGATTGGTGGAAACACAGGTGATGGGATGGGCCTGAGCTCAGGGAACGTGTGCCCCAAGGAATTCTGGGTCTTTCGGAAGAATCGGATGAAAGAGCTGCCCATCCTCCCGCCCCTTTTTTTCCTCTGTTACGGTATGTCACAGCTTGCTGCGGTCTCTTGACCTTGCCAGCATTTAAAGTTGCTGTAATGGGCTCTGCCCTTGATGGAAAATTGGAAGTAGGCTGTCTGTCCAGCACTTATGGTAAGGACAGGCCCCACTTTCCCCTTTTGGATTTGAGTGCTCTCAGTACGACTGTGACTGGCACTGGTCTAATGTGTTTACATGTTACGTGTTGGTATTTAATAAAGCTGTGGCCTTGCCCTTTCCAACCGAATGGTTGTAAGTGTTTTATTCAATGGGGTAAAAGGGCAAGGGTAGTGGGGGATTTGATCCCATTGGTTTACATTAATTGGGACCTAGACCCATTGCGCCTCAGCAGTCATGCATGCCCGCTGGTATGAACAGTCCATTATGCTTACGTTCTTGGCAGGTGGTGTGCTGAAATTTGACTCTTTTGGAAAGCTCTGGATGTCACCACTATCCAACACTTCAGAAAAGGTTGTTTAGCGTGTCCCATGCTGACCTTTGTGGTTCCTCCAGTCCTACCCTACTTAACTACAGTACACAGTAGTGATATAGGGGGTGGAGGGAGGAACCATAGTGGCCAACATAGGATGTGCTATCCGCCACACCTGGGCATCTTGGATAGTAGCAGTGCCTAGAGCTCTTCAAAAAAGCAAACTTTAAGCATGTTCTCTGCTGGATTAGTAAAAATAAAGCTTATTCTTCAACAGGGTATTGCTGTTAGAAGGTTTCTCACCAATTCCTAGGGTTGCTTTAACATTTTGAAAAATATTACCATAAAGGAGAAATGTAATTTGCCAGTTAAAAGAAAAACAAAATAAGTTCCTCTGCAGGGATGATAAACACTAAAGCATGAATCAAAATTGTGAAGCCTATCTAATGCTTCCTCTTGAAACCATCCAAAAGTATTTTATTAAAACCACGACTGTCACATTTCATTGACTGAAGTTGGTTCATTGAGGCATGCCAAAAAGCTTGCATGCAATTTGTGACCCCCTCTAACAAAATGTCAACATTAGAAATGTTAATATTCATGAAACTTGCTAAAGACAAAAACTCAAGTGTGAAAATTAAAAACGTTGCTGATGGGCAATTAATCATTTCATAAATGCTACGTTCTTAGTAAGTGCCATTTATAAAGCTATTGTTCTTAAAAAAAAAAGAAAAGAAAAAAAAAGAGCATCGCTTTAGCCTTCTGTGATTTGTGTTTCCTGAAACGGACAGTTTAGCATTGTGGTCTCATGCTGAGAGTCTGTTTGGTACCAATCTTAACTCTTTCCATTACCCCATACAAGCTTCTTGTATCGGAATGTGCCAAAGGGGAAGGAGGGGGGCTTTAGTTATTTATCTCCATTTTGTATTCTCTGCAAGCTATACTGTGGTGATTAGTAACAGCTGACAGTCTCAGTCCGAGAGTCCTTTTCTTTGGTTACCTCATTGGAATTGTGGAATACAAAGAACTGACTGTCCCCTGGCCAAGAATTAGAAGGCCCGGAACACAACAAAATAGGAGCACAGATTCCTGTAACCAAATATCACTGCCACCTGAACAATGGCGTCCCCAAATGATACCTTTTTTATGGCAAGCTATTCATCCTACATAGGATACAGTGCAAAGCTTTCTGTTTTCCCTGAGGCTATGGACACTAATGGATGAATTAGAAATCTTATATTTGAGTATACAGCATGAATTAATGGTTATAAAATGAAAAGAATTGGGAGAGGCCTGGATTTTTGAAAGGGCTGAGTTTTGTGGATATTATGCTAGGGTTATGGAGTTTCCATGGGTATCATTGTTCCAGAATTCTATAATGTGTAAGATCTTCAGTTTACTATCCAGAAAAAGGAATGACACAATTGGTGGAATACACATAGCAGTTTGACCCACAAGTTCCTAAAGGGCCATTGTGCTTTATGCAAACAAACAACTAGAATATTTAAACCTCATCTTCTTCTTCTTACATAGCAAAAGTGTGCCAGTTATTGAGGGATCAGGGGGGGTTAAAGAAAAATTTGACCCATTTAACATGAAATTTCATGGTGAAGTCCACATTCGAGAAAATAATCCTATTTATATTAGGAGATCGATGAGCATCTATTCCTCTGTAGGGCACCTGGAGAAGAACTTAATGCTTTTCTAACACAAAACTATTATTAAAGTGTATGTTAACCATAGCAATGAACTTTTTTTTTTGTTACCCTTTAGTCTTTGAAATATGCCATTGAAAATGCAAAAAGAAAGCCATGTAAGGGACGAACAGACATGCTTGCATATGTGGGCCCACAATGGGGGGATAGTCTTACAATCTCTGCTGCTTCATGTAGGGTCTCATCATAACACTAGTAAAAAAAAACTGATACAAGGGACTTTCTTAAAATTCTTTTAATTACATTTTCTAGGTTAAACCATCCATGGTATTTGTAGCTCGTTTAATACAATTGGAAATAATGGCAAATTTTTGGATCTTCTATGACCCTCTATCAATTTTTTCCTAAATACCGGCAAAAAGGCATCAGCTAGCGGGCAGACAGCAGCACACCCACCCTCCTTACCAATCATAGCACATTGTGCCCACTTTGCTCACAGCTTGATAATGGGTCGTAGAAAATTGGAAAGCCTGCTGCTATAAGAAATCTTGTAAAAAGAGCTATACTCTTGGTTTATGACAATATCCTGTATCCTAACTTAGAAGATTCAATAGAAAGAATTTCAAGTAAGTCCTTGAAAGAATTTTAAGCAAGAGATTGCAGATTGAAAAGAAAAGGTCCTTTTTAATAACATTCAATTACAATATGACTTGTGTCACAATTGTATACGCTATATTATTCTTTCTTATTTGCTATTTTTTTTTTTACACGAAAGTGGAGTTACCCTTTAGTGTGGTAGTGGAAGCAAGAGTGGAGTTACCCTTTAAGGTGGTAGTAGAAGCTCTGTGGGTGGAGACAGGCATACACCAGAGGTCCAGTACTGAAACTGGAGGTCCTTCTATATATACCTTCTGCCTGATTCTAACAGTAAGAACTGTGATGATGATGATAATAATAATAATAATAATAATAATAATGATAATAATAACAAGTAGTAGTAGAATAAATGGGTAACTCCAGACAAGTAAGATAGTTTAAAGAACAGCTAATGAAATCCAGGAAACATAGTGTAGCGGTACCCCCGTAGGGGCTGCTGAGTGTTGTGGCCTGACCGTCACCCTGCTCAGCCAGGCACATAGTTCTCATTCACCCTCAGGCAGAAAAACAGACCTTAAACTTTTTTATGTATTTTTATGGGATCAGCTATATACACCTCCGGTATATAAAACCTCTTTACTTACAGCTCCAGCACAACTCTTGATCTCACTCTTCAGAACCAGCTAGCACTGATAGATGGGCCTGACACTGGCTCAGCCAGGCCTAAAGCAGATGCCCTTTACAGGCAGGGACCGTGGGCCCCTTTGGTGCAGCAAAAAGTAGGTAGTTCCAGTGCTAGCTGTCCATAGAGCCCAGTACCACATCTTAAGGCCCTGCCAGGCTTCATGGCTGCAGCTTCCTCTCTATACTGCCTGTGCCACCACAGTCCACTCCACTGGCTCTACATCCATCCCAGACTGCCAACTCCCAGTCCACTCAGGCGTGCCTCCCAGTCCTCCCGGCTGTGTGTCACTCACCAGCCCTCTTGGCTGCGACCTGTTGTTCCTGCAGACTTGCCTGGCAGTGCTTGCTCTCCCCTGCTGTCCTCTCCTTGATCCTGTGCCTCCTGTCCAGGACACCTCGATGTGTTCTCAGAGGGTCCCGTCCGCACCAGCCCAGGCCCAAGGTCACCCCCCCCCAGGCTGGGGAGCTCCCTCCAAGGCCATGACAGCCTAGCTCTCCATCTCCAGCTTCCATCCCGAACAACTCCTTCCCAGCTGGGCTGACCATTGGTATTTAAGGAGGCCTGCCCACTGCCAATCCAAGTTGGAGATTGGTCAGGGCTCCTCAGAATACCACCGTCAGCTCCACCTCTCCTCTCCTCCTTCCTTTCCAGAAGATTCTAGAACATTCAGAAAAGAAGTGGGATGCTGCCTGTGAGTCACCCAGCACTGCCTGAGTCACTGCCAACCCAGATCCAGGCCTGGCTGGCAGCAAGGCCTGGAATTTACCTACACTAACAAAAAAAACCTTAACATTACCACTTCTAGTACACTAGAGAGTGCTACAAAAGTATCACAAAAAGCCATGGATCCTGCTTGTGAATATTGGTAGATGAAAGCTTTCACCAAGTTGCTGTCTCTAAGGAGGGCCCAGCCTTTACAAGAGATCTCTAGTAATAGGCTGTGTTGTTTTAGAATCCCAGGTTTCAGGTGCAAAGAATTCAAGCAAGAGCAAAGTCCTTAGTAATGCCAAGATCAAAGCTGGCAGAAGTAGGCACAACCACTATATTGATAGAAGGACAGCAATGTAGCAGATAATTGAAAATCAGCAGCCAGGACAGCAAATCAGATTACTAAGTACCAACAGAGAAGCCAAGCTATTACCAGAACAGATCAGGATACTGGGTATCAGGAGCCGAGTTCAGATACTGCCAGCATAGTAGATTGGAATACTGGAGACAAGACAAGCTATTACCAGAATAGCAGATTAGGATACTGGGTACTAGGAGACATGCCAAGCTATTACCAGAACAGCAGATCAGGATACTGGGTACCAGGAGACAAAGCAGACTATTACCAGAATAGCAGATTAGGATACTAGATACAAGAAGACAAGGCAGCTATTGCCAGAATAGTAGATTGGGACATAGGATGCCAGGAGACAAGACAAGCTGTTACCAGGATATCACATTAGGATACTGGGGTACCAGGAGACAAGAAGAGCTATTGCCAGAAAAGCAGATCAGAATATTGGATACCAGGGGAAAAAATAAATTATTAGCAGAATAGCAGATTAGGATACTGGGTACCAAGTGACAAGCCAACCTATTACCAGACCAAATGACCAGGAAACGGGGTACAAGGAGCCAAGCAGACTACACCAGAAGTAGTTTAGGATAGTGGATACCAGACAACGAGGAAAGCTATCATCCTGAGCTCCCTGCAGTGTCTATGTTTCCTTAAATGTATGATGTTGATTAGTTCCCAATGGGTTGTACTATAGGAGTTAAGTGTGACTTATAAATATTAATCCAACCAGTCATGTCAATATGGGTCCAGGGAAGTCAGGCTGCCAGTAGATATTTGGGATCCTAACTCTCGTAAAGGGACTGTAAATGGTAATGGGCTTCCTCTAGGAGTTGGCATTGGTCTGGGCAAACTAGGCCACAAGGAATGGATATCTGCCCATCTAAAAGTGAGTCTTAATCATTTGGAGAGTGAAGCAATGCACAAAAACCTTAACAGTTGACTTGTGGCTACTGGTGATAGTTAAGCAATCCTGTGTTGGAAAACTATTGCATCAACCTGTAATGAGTGCATACGGGTTGCGTTACTACATCTGCTGCTACTACAATTCAAAGACGGTGTCTCTTTTTGAAGTCACAGTTCTTCCAGGCTTCCTGGTATGGTGTTTCTCCAAAAACATCTACAGTGACTAAAATGACTGGCATTCAGATACTTTAAGACCAGGGCACATTTTCTAATCACAAGCTAAAATCTTTCAAGACAAAAAAGCAAATATGAGCATTTTCACATATTTAATACTAAATTTGCAAGTTGAGTCTGGAGCCACTGTGCTTTCATGTTTCCCAATATGTTGTTTTTGCAATAAATGGCTACAACATGCTGCAGATTCACCCTGAGGTTGAATGGAGCATAGGAACTTGCGTAAATGTATTTGAAGTGTAATGAAACCCAAGAGTGATAGTGTCAAATTCTCTTCTCTACAGGTGTGGGACTTTAACATAGTTGAGAATTTTATATGCTCTAGGCCCTACAGACAAAAGACAGCTGCATGCAAAACAAATATAGTACAAAATATGTAAAATAAAAACAATATTTCTCTTTTTATCTCTTTCCTATCAGTTTTCATGCCTGTTAATGTGTATGTCCAGCAACATTTTTTTTTTTTGGATTTCGATTGAGCGGGGAAGGATAAGCCACCCTGTCTAGTATCTAGTATTTACTGATTTCCAGCACTCTGTTAGAAAAATGTCATCTTACTTACTGTCCGTAGGTTCATTAGAACGGAAGTGTGAGCACACTAGACAGAAATAAAAAAGTTGACACCATATCTGGCCACCTGGCACTGTCCTGGTGTGGATGGCTACGATGAATGCATTTTTTTTGTTTCTTTTTGCCTCTGTTTATAGAGCAAGCCCTCTGCTTAACATTGGATGGTTCCTGTCTATGTGCACCCAGCCGTGTGGTCGGATGCTTCTGTAATGTCAATTCCTATGCTATGGCATGAACCCAGAATTTTCTCGGACATTTATTTTCTTTGATTTTGTGGGGTTTTTTTCAGCTTTTTATAGTTCTAAATATTGCGAGGCATTGAACCTTGATTAAGTACACCTTTCTGGTTTGTACATGAATATTCCGCATTGTAGCTATCTAATTTTTGGCTCTGTCTGATCGAACATTAATAAAACCTTTTGTAAAAGAAAAAAGCTGACACAGTTCTGCCTTTAAAACCTGAAGAAGCCCCACAGGGCGAAACATGTTGGGAGTTTATATTGTCCTGCCGCTATGCAAATGAGAACAACAAGACCATGTAACAAATGAATATGCTTTTATAATGGAATGTTTTTAACATTGTAAACTAATAAATGATGAAGTTTTAACCTTTAACCTCTAATATTGTGTATACTAAAGCACCCTTAAATGTCCCATTAATTCTTCTTCTTCTAGATTCTGTATATCAAGGGATGTGGTGCTATAAAGGAATGTATCATTCACCCACACTATAAATTTGATTTAATTTTATTTTATTTTATTATTAAGTAACATCAAGGAAGGCTCAAATACAGTGATACGAATATTTACATTTAATGAGACTTTATATTGCAACTTCCAATGTATTTGGTAAATTTGACTTGGATTTGAAATATCTGTTTCTTAATTCTTTAATAAGAAAAAACCTTCCCTAAATAAATAATGAAAAGACTCCAAAATGAAACTGTTCCTATATATGTGTTTGAACTGTGTAGTTGGCGATGGATGCAGACAAAATTCCACACACTGACTGACACCGAAGGAAAAAAAATCCAGAATTCCACACATACATGGTATTTAATGGATCAGCCTCGGAGAGCTGGAACAAATCTTCCTTTCTGTGCTCCTGTTTCCTAAAATATTAATACCCAAGTCTGCTCAACTATTTCCTGAGGATCCACAATTTCTCCGGTGCTTATTTTCTTTCTCAACAGAGTGGTGATTGAGAAACCTCCCCAATAGAATCAACAAAGACACGTGGACCGAGAGTGACTCAGCATGAGGGCTTCTCATGAACTTTGACAAATATTATCAGTGGGGTTTGTACTGTACATGTAATGGCTATTTTGTTCCAGATTTGGTGAAAACAGAATTGGATATGGCTTCCACCTTCAGCAAAGGCTTCCTCACTTATATGGATACAACTTAATGACAGTCATGGGGATGATTAGATGCTGCACTTTCTTCTCAATGGGCTTTTTGTTATCCTACTGTATGTTTACAATGCTTTGTATCCGTGACCTTTAAACCCCTGGCTGGAGAAGCTTCTGAAGATCAAGGCTTGACGGGTGTCAAACATCCTGGCACTGACATAACGAGGACCACATGCACTGCTCCCTACTGTTTACTGCTTTACCCTTTATTTTTCTTTCTATACCATATCATAGTGATGTCTAACATCCAAACAAGCTTCAGCTTCAAAAAGGCTCCTTTCAGAACCAAACCATTGCATGTTTGTCCCTGAATACTTTAAAGGGAGACTATATTTTTAGTAACCCATTCACAAGAAAATGGTAAACTTACTTTTAAATGATGGTACATGTACTTACACTATATTACCAACAGTTCACAAAACAAGGTCCATAAAGACATGGATGAACAAGTTTGGAGTGGAGGAACTTGACTGGCCTGCATCTAGTCCTGACCTAAACCTGATAGAACATCTTTGGCATGAATTAAAGCGCTGTGAGCCAGGCCTTCTCGTCCATATCAGTGCCTGATCTCACAAATGCGGTTCTGGAAGAATGGTCAAACATTCCCATAGACACATTCCTAAACTTTGTGGAAAGCTTTCTCAGAAGAGTTGAAGCTGTTATAGCTGCATGGGGTGGGCCAACTCAATACTGAACCCTACGGACTAAGACTGGGATGCCATTAAAGTTCATGTGCGTGTAAGGGCAGGCGTCCCAATACATTTGGTAATATAGTGTATATAATCTTACTTTTCTATTAAATTCCTATCGTTCTCTGCCCGCCAACTGAAATTTCACAAAACTGACAATAGTGGTGCTTAGGCAGGCCATAATCGGTTCAAATCTCGGCCGGTTCAGCAGGAACCATGATTTCAACTGAGTATGGGCAGGCTGAATGTACGAAGTTGATCAATCCATCAACTTTGGTACAACCAGCATACTGGTTTTTACCTGCGATTATCAATAGCCTCTAGCAATAATCACTGCCTTCTCCTGGCAGGGATGGCTTCCCCCACTGGGAGAAGACAAGAGCCCAGCAGGAGGGATTCCCCCATTAACCCATGGTTGCAGGAAAGAAATTTGCTCAAGGTATGGCCGGCCTAACACTGACTACTTAAAAAGAACGCACAGCCAGAAAACAGGACTCGATGGCAAAAACATCTAAATCTACTAGAATACTTTATATACTGCAGTTGTAAAAGTCATACATTATACGGAAAAATGTTTGTAGAAACCTGACATCACACCTATATGATTTTTTTGGACATTTCATTCCAAAGCCATGGGCATGAACAATAATTCTAGGGCCAATATTTATAGTTAACCTAATGGGCTGTAAGGGATTTTAACCACTTGACTTCTGGAATGTTTTATCCCCTTGACGACCAAGGCATTTTTTGCTATTCAGCACTGCACTACTTTAACCAGCAATTGCGCGGTCATGCAACACCGTATGCAAATTAAATGTTTTCATTTTTTTTCACATAAATAGAGCTTTCTTTTGGTGGCATTTCATCACCATTGGGTTCTGCATTTTTTTTCTAAATAAATGAAAAAGCCAGAAATAGTTGAAAAGCCCCTAATATTTTCTACATCCTGTTATAAAATATATCCAATAAAATCAAATGGCTTCATTTAGCCCAAAATGTATTCTGCTACATGTCTTTGGTAAAAAAAAAAAATTCCAATAAGTGTATATTGGTTTGTGCGATAGTTATGGCATCTACAAACTATGGTGTATATATATTTGAAAATTGATCAATCCTGATGTACTGACAGCCTATCTCATTGCTTGAAGCCCTGGTTAGTACGTTTTTTGAAGTTGTAATTTTTTGTCACAGTACACAGTCTGAGGTATTTAGTAAGAGTAAGAGTTAGGCCCCTTTCACACTTGTGCGACTTCAAAGGCGCATGATTTTACAGCGATTTCGTTGCGATTTTACCGCGATTTTGCCGCGATTTGGGAGCAGTACTACTTTGTACGACTTTGCCACAACTTTGGCATTAACCATTCTCAGCTTGTGCTTACAAAGTCGTACTGAAATCATGTCTATATTATTCAGGTACAATTTGCATGCTACTTGAGGGTTTAACATTGAGGTCTATGGACATCAACTCGCTTGGAAGTTGGACCAAAGTAGTGCAGGGACTACTTTGAAGTCGGCACGACTTAAGATCGTGCCAATATGAATGTTAGTCATTGAAAATCATGGAGAATGACTTGTCATACGATTTTGCAGTACAAAATCGTGGGACAAGTCATATAAGCGTGAAAGGGGCCTTAGTAGGTTTTTTGAAGTTGTAATTTTTTTTTGTCCCAATATTTTGGAAAATTAAGAAACACAATAATTTTATGTTTACAATGTTTTTTATACAGACTGTCACCAGTGCAGTTCAGCATCATCATATGACTGGTGTGGTGATGATCATGGATACTGACTAGTGACAGTATGTTAATAATAATAATAATAATAATAATAATAATAATTTGTACTTATTTTTTTTCAACATTTTTCCTTTTTTTTTACATACTTTAGCAACTATAGTGACCCTGTTCCACTCTGGGGGGTGATCAGGGATTTTTTTTTTTACACTTTGATTGCTGTTACAGTAATTATCACTGTAATAGCAATGTTTTGAACTGTCATGAATGGGTTTAATTTATAACAGCTGTAATTACTATTGTGATGCTGTGATTGGCCCACAGCTATCACATGCATGGTACAGGGTGCTGTGCTTGGCCCAGGTACCATGTGATAGCTGTGGGCCAATCATAGCATCACAATATGAAGCATAGCTGCTATGAATGAAACACACTCATAATAGTTCTGTTTACATTGTGATCATGTGATACCCAGGCCGCTCAAAGCAGTAGCCCGGTGGACACAGCGGTTGCGAGAGGTAGGTCGCCTGGCCTTTAGCGAGTAAAACGACTGTAGGCGGGCAGCAAGTGGTTAATGTGAGTGGATATATTTTAAAGGAATTTGGTTATTTTTACCATATTATGCTATGTGGCATTTTATTATTTTTTTTGGCATCCGTGCGCATAATTATTTGAACTGAATTGTGTGAAAGACGAAGAGGACAGCCAAGGCTGGAGCAGCTGGAGCCAATTTAAAGTGGTTGTAAAAGCTTAAGGTTTTTTACCTTCATGCATTCAAGCCCCCCTAATACTTACCTAAGCCCGACCCCCATTCAGTGATGTGCACGAGAGTCAAAGCTTTCTCCGGTCTCTTGCTCCTCATTGACTGAGATGCAGCAACAAGAGCCATTGGCTTCTGCTGTTGTCAATCAAAGTCAGTGAGCCAATGAGCACCGGCAAGGGATCCAAGAAAAGGAGGATCTGGGCTTCTCTTTGCAAAACCAACTGCACAGAGGAGGTAAGTATAACATGTTTGCTATTTTTTTTTGAAAATTATTTTTATTTTGTTTTATACAATACATATTATAACAAGCCACATAACGTGGGCTGCAACCAGCCACAAACTTGCCGGTACACTACAGAAAAACAATACAACATAAAAGTTCTCACAGAAACTTGTGGTACATCCCCCCCTAACTGTGCCCAGACAGGTACACAAACGTTCCTACCTCCAGCCAGAGGCAATCCACCATGACACAAGGATACAATTCCGCGGCTCCCCCGCATTCTATCAGATGTCCTCCGTGGAATGGTTACGCTCTCGACCCCCGCTTTAATTAAGGAGAGTTGTCCACAGTGTGCAAATTCTTCAATCACTCACTAATCTTCTAGCCCTTCAAGACAATCGCCCTTCCATGTTATCTTATCTACAAAGGATCTTGGGTTATGTCCCAGTGTGGTTAATCTCATATCGTGTCCATAGAAGCCATCTACCCCCCCCCCCCCAACCTTCTCAAATTTGTTCAGGGCCCCTCTGCTCCATTATGTAGCCTTGTAAAAGGGTACTGCCTTGTTGACCAATATTTTCCAAGACTCCAATGTCGGTGACACAGAGCTCTTCCATGAAAGGATAATGTGCTTTTTAGCGTAAAACAGTAACAGGGTAAGAAGGGTCCGTATGGCCCTGGTAGTGGCCAGGGGTTCCACTAAGTGTAGAAGACATACTTCGATGGACATAGGGATAGAAATTGAGGTGACCGACCTTATACAGGAAGCAATGCCTTGCCAATAAGATTTAATTAGTGGGCATTCCCAGAAAATATGCATGAAGTTAGCTGAGGGTGCAGCGCATCTCCAGCATAGGGAGTGCTGATTCCCAAACATCTTTATGTTTGCTATTTTAAACAAATACAAGACTTTACTATCACTTTAAATTGGTTGGCAGTCAAAATTGGTGCATGGGTGTCCAACCAAAGAAGGTGAGCTACACTTGGTGATTCACACTGAGCTGATAAATCTTCACAGAATGGTTTCATTTTCAAGTCTTTGATGAGGACTGAGCATGGATATTGAACACAGAAAAGACACTTTGGGGTTGATTTATTAAAGGCAAAAAGACTGTGCACTTTGCAAGTGCAGTTGTGCCAAAGCTTGGTAAATGAGCAGAAGCTCTACTGACTTCCATCATCCAATCATGTGCAAGCAAAAATGCTGTTTTTTTAATTTTCCTTGCATGTGATTGGGTATTCTTTGCAAAGTGAAGCTTTACCTCATTTACTAAGCTCTGGAGCAACTGCACTTGCAGAGGGCAACTGCAAAGTGCACAGTCTATTTGCCTTTGTTTCATTTATGTTTTTTTTTTCACTGGGACATTGAAATGAGTGAAACTTTCATTGTTTATTTATGTTTGATTTTGTAACACTGCTTTATGGTGTATTAAAGCGGAGTTCCACCCAAAATGTCTTCTTTGCTGCAATGGCTACAGTCTCGCTCCATGAACATTTGTAATTTTTTTTTCTAAGTCCGTGTACCTTGTTGCTATGGTCTATTGTTTTTTCTTCCTCCTTTGGGGCTGTGGCGATGTGCGTAATTTCCCTGCAGTGCCTCTGCTCCTGGGAGATGTGTGTCATCATTCCCAGGAGTCTGTGGGTATCGCCGCTTATGGTGGAGATTGATTGATTAGATTAGTTTCCATAACAACAGGGTGGGCACTTCCTCTGACGCCGCCCATTTTGATGGCAACCAGATACAATCCCTGCGCTATGCCCAGTGTGTAATGCTCATGTGTGAGATCGGGAGGTGCATGCTGGGTAGCCAGCAGCACCTTTTCCCAGAAAACAGTGCTAGTGCGCTTCACATGCCCACAATCAAGATGGATGTGCTCAGCAATGATTAAACAAAGATTAGTTTAAAAAAAAAAAAAAAGATATAATAGAACGGCGGTTTTTATTACAACATGCCTTTACAGAATGTAATTTAGACCAGCAGAACGGGTGCCTTAAAAAAAAAATATGTGGGTGGAACGCCGCTTTTAGCGCTGTATTCAAGTGGGATTAGCATTACTTTCACTGCAATGTCCAAAATGAGCATATAGAAATTAATAAAAATAAAAAAATGGCAGTGAATTGGTTAAACTGTTACTAAACCCACAACAGTAAAATCAGTGTGTATATGCAGTAAAGCATGCTGGTTATACTCACTGTGGAACCTAAGGGGTTAATCCTTCGTGTATAAAGGCTGTTTGATCCTGTCTCTCTAATCCTCCTCTTCTTCCACTGTCTCCAAAAAAAAACCTGGTATTTACAGAGCCAGGGGACGGGCTGCACATGCTCAGTTTGGTGTGTATTGCTAGAGAGTTTATTTTTTTTTTATTGGGAGAGTACATGTGATCAGTACAGGGCCAATCAGCACTGCCCAGACATGTCTAGACAGAGGATCAGGGGAGAATAAAAACTCCTGCTACAAGCTTCACCAGGAACTGATAAAAGTCACAAGGCTGCTATATACTGCTGATGAGAAAAGGTATTTAGCAGTTTATATTTACTAACATAATTGCATTTCCATGTTCTGTGTACTGTGGGAGACCAGATATAGTGAATGCAGGTTCTGGGTTTAGTAGCACCTTAAGTGAACCCACGTGTGTACTGCACTTTAGCCTGATTGGATACTGGTGCTGACCCTCCTCCGAGGGCCCAGTCTAAACACTGCTGTGCAGGGAATTACAGCAAACAGATATATCTGACGATTTAATATTCTACAGTATATGCTTGCTTCAGAGAACTTATCAGTTGTGCATCTGAAAATAAAATTTTTATGTTGCATTTTTTTGTAGCAAAACTGAGTAGTTAAAGTGGTATTAAACCCAAAACCAAAAATGTAATATATTGCAGTGGCTGCGTTAGTTTTTTTTAATGCTTTTTTTCCCTTTGTTTCCACCTGGTTATCTGGCCAGTAACACACCTCCTGTATTATCCCCTTCCCGCCGAACGTACGCAGATATGCGTACTCGGCTTTCCGGGGTTATGCAGCTGCAGGCATCATCCCGGTACCGTTGTTCACAACGGGCGATCGGCTACCCGAGTATAACAACCGATGCGGCTAAAAGCCGCTCGGCTGTTATACCGGAGGAGCGGGAGGGGACATCCCCCCCCTCCCGCCGCCTCCCGCCGCTCTTACCAGGCCTCCCGTGCGATCAGGAGGCCCGTTGTCCAATCGTGTGCCTTCGGCGGCTGGGGGCGGGCTGGAACGAAGCTGTGGGCGGCTTCGTTCCAGCCTTCTCGTTGTAAACGCGGAAGCGACGTCATGACGTCACTTCCCGTTTACTCGGCTGTCAAAAAAAAAAAAAATACAGTATTCAGAATCGCTGTTTTCGGCGATCTGAATACTTTGAAGTGCAGAGGAGGGATCGGGGGGTCTTTTAGACCCCCGATCCCTCCATAAAGAGTACCTGTCACCACCTATTACTGTCACAAGGGATGTTTACATTCCTTGTGACAGCAATAAAAGTAAAAAAAAAATATTTTTTTTTTAAACACAATTTATAAAGTAAAAAAATAAATAAAATAAATTTAAAAAAAAAAAAAATTTTTAAAGCGCCCCCGTCCCTGCGAGCTCGCGCAACGAAGAAAACGCATAAGGAAGTCGCGCCCTCATATGTAAACGGTGTTCAAATCACACATGTGAGGTATCGCCGCGATCGTCAGAGCGAGAGCAATAATTCTAGTCCTAGACCTCTTCTTTAACTCTAGCCTGGTAACCGTAAAAAAAAAATTTAAAGCGTCGCCTATGGAAATTCATAGGTACCGTAGTTTGTCGCCATTCCACGAGTGCGTGCAATTATAAAGGGTGACATGTTTGGTATCTATTTACTCGGCGTAACATCATCTTTCACATTATACAAAAAAATTGGGGTAACTTTTTTAAAATTCATGAAAGTGTCCCTTTTCCAAAAATTGGCGTTTAAAACACCGCTGCACAAATACCGTGTGATATAAACTATTGCAACAATCTCCATTTTATTCTCTAGATTCTCTGCTAAAAACATATATATAATGTTTGGGAATGCTAAGTAATTTTCTAGCAAAAAATATGGATTTTAACTTGTAAACACCAAATTTCAAAAATAGGCTTAGTCATGAAAGACAAAATCTCCCCCCTGTCCTGTCCCAACCTAGCTACTTTCGTTTACAACAGCTCACTGTCTTCCTCCCTAGACAAGCTGGCCCTCCTCACTACACGCAGAATTAGGCCCCGACTGCTACAACCCTGGCAAACAGATGACACCAGAAGTCTCAGAAAACGTAGCCGCGCTCTTGAGCGCCTGTGGCATAAGACTAAGACCCAGGAAGACTTCACACAATATAAATCTGCCCTCCTAAAATACTACTCCTGCCTTCACACTGCCAAACAGACCTACTTTATCACACTCATCAACACCTTCTCATCCAGTCCACGTCAACTCTTCTCTACCTTCAACACTCTACTCTGTCCTCCACTGCCTCCACCCACCAACTCACTCACTGCCCAGGAGATTGCCAATCACTTCAAAACTAAGATTGATACAATTCATGAGGAGATCGCCAATGCGCAAAAACCTCCCCCATGCAACACTCCATGTCCACAGATACAATCATTACTTCCCTCATTCAACCCTGCTACTACTACTGAGGTTGCTAAACTTTTATCTAGCACTCATCTAACCACTTGCCCCCTGGATCCTGTTCCCTCGCAAATGCTACGCTCACCCTCTGACTCGATTCTACGCTCTCTAACTCACATTTTCAACCTCTCCCTCTCTTGTGGCATCTTCCCAAACTCTCTAAAACATGCGCTAGTCACCCCCATACTAAAAAAGCCCTCACTGGATCCCACCAATCTCAACAACTTACGTCCCATCTCCTTACTCTCCTTCTCCTCCAAACTTCTTGAAAGACTGGTCTACAACCGATTAAGCGACCATCTGACCATGAATAAACTTCTTGATCCCCTTCAGTCCGGTTTTCGACCTCAACACTCCACGGAAACTGCTCTCCTTAAACTCTCAAATGACCTACTAATGGCTAAAGCCAATGGACACTATTCTGTACTACTTCTCCTGGACCTCTCTGCTGCCTTTGACACAGTGGACCACCCCCTCCTCCTCAAAAAACTCCACTCCTTTGGTCTCCGTGACTGTACTCTTCGCTGGTTCTCATCCTACCTATCCCACCGCTCCTTCAGTGTCACTTACAACTCTACTTCCTCTTCTCCTCTTCCTTTTTCCGTCGGGGTCCCCCAAGGTTCTGTTCTCGGACCTCTCCTTTTCTCAATCTACACCACCTCCCTGGGTCAATTGATTGCCTCCCACGGCTTTAAATATCATCTCTACGCTGATGACACCCAAATCTATCTCTCCACCCCCCAGCTCTCTCCATCTGTCTCCTCACGCATTACCAACTTATTAGCAGACATATCAGCCTGGATGTCACATCACTTTCTCAAACTCAACCTATCCAAAACCGAGCTCATGATATTTCCTCCCTCAGGTGCCACTTCCCCTGATCTCCCTGTCAAGATCAACGGCTCAACTATCAACCCATCTCCCCACGCCAAGGTCCTAGGTGTAATCCTGGACTCTGAACTAACCTTTCGACCCCACATTCTATCACTATCCAAAGCTTGCCGCCTCTGTCTTCGCAACATCTCCAAGATACGCCCCTTCCTAACCAATGACACCACAAAGCTTCTAATCCACTCCCTGGTCATCTCCCGCCTTGACTACTGCAACTCCCTCCTCATTGGTTTACCTCTAAATAGGCTATCCCCACTTCAGTCCATCATGAACGCTGCGGCCAGGCTCATCCACCACACAAACCGCTCAGCGTCTGCTACACCCCTCTGCCAATCCCTCCATTGGCTGCCACTCAGTCACCGAATTAAATTCAAGATACTAACTATAACTTACAAAGCCATCCACAACCTGGCCCCTAGCTACATCTCTAACCTAGTCACAAAATACCAACCTAATCGTTCTCTTCGCTCCTCCCAAGACCTCCTGCTCTCAAACTCCCTTGTCACCTCATCCCATGCTCGCCTTCAGGACTTCTCCAGAGCCTCCCCCATCCTCTGGAATGCTCTTCCCCAATCCGTCCGATTTTCTCCTACCTTATCCACTTTCAGACAATCCCTGAAAACTCATCTCTTCAGAGAAGCCTATCTGGCCCCCACCTAACAACTGTACATTTATCTTCTCAATCAGCACATCACCCACAGCTATTACCTCTTGTATCTCTTAACCTTCCCTCTTAGATTGTAAGCTCTAAGTGAGCAGGGCCCTCTGATTCCTACTGTATCAAATTGTATTGTATTTGTACTGTCTACCCTCAAGTTGTAAAGCGCTACGTAAACTGTTGGCGCTATATAAATATTGTATAATAATAATAATAATAATGAAAGGGTTATACAGACACCACAGAAGCACAGGGGGCACATCTGAACAACAGCATTGTCAGCCTGAGGGGAGTGTTAGATGTATTAACAGATTTAAATACACTAACAAATTGCAGCTGAACCCCAAAGAATACTTTATAATCAGTTACAGGAAAGAGTTTTTTCATTTAGGATAAAGGTTTTACATAAATAAATAAAAGCTAACCATTTTAAGCATCCCTGTCGGTGTCAAATGGCATGTCTCATTCGTCTGTGGCATGTCTCACCACTGCAAGACAGCTTGTTCTGTTGAAAAACAAACAGACTTACTGGCTGGATCCCCAGATGGAAAACAGAAGAAAGAAGCCTAAAAAATGAAACGCATGAAGCCATCACATCCAAGAATTGGTAAGCTGCAATATAATAAATTGGCGCTTTTTTGTTTAATACCGCTTTAACAGCCAATTTTAAACAACTAAAATGTTAGTAAAATAAGTGAGAGGGAAATGTGTCTACTAAAAGCAACCTAATTCATAATCACGGCAGATCACTGGAAGTGATTGAACATCTGTAACTACACTTTTTTTTATCCCTATCAAGTAACCAAATCCCCATTCAAGTTATTCAGTGATTTAATTCACACGTCTCATATATCCCTCTAATACATTTGTGATGGTGAATTGCAAAAACAGTTTGGTACATTTTTCTTTTGATAGATTCTTTGCTAAAGTTCAATAGTTTAAAGACCATTCAGTATTCCTTTTTCTCCAGGTTTGGGAAATTCCCCACTGGTGTCACTGACATAAGTACTAAACTGCTGTGGGGTATTTAGCAATGCTAATAATTGACCCCCACAATGACTTTCCTAAACCTGTCAATAGTTAAGGGTATTTTCCCTTTGGGCATCACTGTAAAAAATAAATAAAAATAAAAAATAAAAAACACAATATAATATGTCAAAAAGATTTGGTCAAAAAAAAAAAAAAAAAAAAAACAGTCCACGTTATTATAAAAAGATGTTTTTGCCAAGTTTCTCAACCTGCAGGTCAAATGTAATATTGGATTAATCTTAGGTGTGGCCATTTTGAATAATTAATTGCAGCGTCCTGGTAAAGAAGCAGTTCTCAGAGCTTCAGTTGCCATGCAAAGAAGAGTAACAAATTAGCTTACTGGTTAGCACTTCTGCCTTGCAGCTCCCCGTTTTGAATCCTGGTGAGGACACGATCTGCATGGAGTTTGCAACTTTGCACGTTCTCCCATGTACTTGTATGGGGGGCACTCTGGTTTCCTCCCACACTCCAAAGCCATGCTGGTAGGTTGATTGTTTCTTTTAGAAAACTGGCCCTAGCATGTGTATGTACAGTAAGATAGGAACCTTAGCTTTCATTGAGACAGGGACTGATGTGAATGTAAAGTGCTGCATACATTTTTGGCCCTTTATGAATACTTACCTGTAATAAATAAAATATGCGCTATTGAATGTATATGTCACGTTGCAATATGGCTGATTATTGGCAGTATCAATGTAAAAAAGCAAAAATTCAATCTGCTTAAAGTGGAACTTTAGCCGTTTATATTTTGGATTAAATTGGGAAAAACTTTTGGGCTTTTATATTTTCTGTGTCAGAAATTCTAACCATATCCACTACCTTAAAAATAATGTTTTTTATTGTTGTGTTACTGTTGAAGTCATTCTAAAACCTTTCCTGTCCTGGAGAATGCAAATCAGGAAAAATATTCCCAATTGGGACAGCATTTAAATCATCCAGAGGTTCTAATGCCCCGTACACACGAGCGGATCTTCCATCAGAAAAAACTTGGATGGTTTTTCCAATGGGATTCCGCTCAAGCTTGCCTTGCATACACACGGTCACACAAAAGTTCTCTGAACTTTCGACCGTCAAAAATGCGGTGACGTGCCACACTACGACGTGCTGAGAAAATTACGTTCAGTGCTTCCGAGCATGCGTCGAATTGTTTCTGAACATGCGTAGGAATTTTGCGCGTTAGAATTTGTACAGACGATCGCATTTTCGGATAGGAACTTTTCCCAACCGAAAAATAGAGAACATGCTCTCAATCTTTTGCTGGCTGGAATTCCGCCAGCAAAAGTCCGATGGAGCATACACACAGAGGCATTTTCCGACAAAAAGCTCTCATCTGAGTTTTGGTGGCGGAATTTCCAATCGTGTGTACGCGGCATAATGCCGCGTACACACGACCGGACTTTCTGGCAAACTAGGTCTGACGGGATTAGTCCGTCGGACAATCCGATCGTGTGTGGGCTAGTCTGATAATTTTTTGGGGCAGAAAATCAGATGGACAAAAAATCGGGAAAACCGTTCGTCTGTGTGCTGCTCCGACGGACCAAATACGACGCAAGGGAAGCTATTGGCTACTGGCTATTGAACTTCCTTTTTTTGTCCCATTTACATCATCACGTACAAAACGAATGGACTTTTGACCGGACTTAGTCCGTTCGTGTGTGGCCAAGTCTGTTCGTTCTGAAAGTCAGTCGGACCTCTGCCAAAAGTCCGTCGGGAAGACCGTCAGACCTAGTTTGCCGGAAAGTCTGGTCGTGTGTACGCGGCAAAGATTTCCACATTTTTTTGCAAAAACTGACATAATGTGATGGGAATGGTCAGATCTGACACCAGAGGATGCAGGATTTGCACAGTGAAGATACATGTGATGAGTTCCCAGGTTACGGCTTCACTTCAGATATACTGTCTGACCAACCACCGCAGACGAGATCTAAGGCAGCTGCCCATTAGATATTCATCCAGGCGTGTCTGACCCCCTGTAATTAAGGGGTCCATCCTTTCCGGTAAGCCTACCCATACGATTTTGTATATGACATCTGAGATGCAGAAAAAGGGGACCAGTCTGTTTGTGCCAAGAAGAATTTAATATATGTCTTACTAGATGGACTTTTTATTTAATGCTTTTATTTAATGCTTTTAACAGTTTGCGCTGCACTTTCATTTGTTTAGTTATTTGCTATTGAGGTTGGTGAATCCTTTAAGTGTCCAGCTTGCATTCATTATTACGTTTAGTTTGCGCTGATTGTCCTCTGCTTTATTTTTAAAAATGAGACATGGATTCTTCTCTTTTAAAGTTGACCTTTCAGTCACTTTACAAGTCTGAATGAACAAATTCCTGGCATCTCACAGAATACGGTAAAAGTACAATTTTTCAAAAAAGTTAATTTTTTTTTCATTAGGAAGCAGACCTTGAAGTGACTGTGCCTAGGCTGAGATGATGTCACCAGTCTGCTGCAGGCAGTGGGAAGCATTTCATATCCCTCCCTTTTCCCAGTGATCAAACTGCAAAATTATAACTTTGTAGCAAGTCACAAGATTATATGCTGCAGCGGGGGGCTTGAGGCCCCATGCACACTAGCTTAAAAAAATTCTCCTAGCAGCAGCTTTTGAGCATTTTTTTCTGCTTTTAGAAGCAAATAGTGTCATCCTAATGGGGCGTACACACGGTCGGACTTTTCGTCTACAAAAGTCCAACGGACGCCGACGGACTAAAGCTGGCTGGTAATCCGATCGTGTGTGGGCTTCTCCGGACTTTCAGCAGACTTTTTCAGCCTCAAATCCGACGGACTTTAGATTTGAAACATGCTTCAAATCTTTACGTTGTAACTACGACGGACCCCGAAATCCGCTCGTCTGTGTGCTAGTCCGACGGACAAAAACCCACGCTAGGGCAGCTATTGGCTACTGGCTATGAACTTCCTTATTTTAGTCCGGTGTACGTCATCACGTACGAATCCGTCGGACTTTTGTGTGGTCGTGTGTAGGCAAGTCCGTTCGTTAGAAAGTCTGCTGCAAGTCCTCCGAAAGTCCGCCGGAAGTCTGTCGGACAGGCTGTCGGACTTTTGTAGACGAAAAGTCCGACCGTGTGTACGCCCCATTAGTCTAGAGGCGTGTTTTAAGCTTCAGCGTTTAGGTGCAGAAAAAAAAAAATCTCTTTTTTGGGGTTTAAACCCTGAAAGCTCCTAAACGCTCCTAAACTCTAACATCTGCTAAACACCAGTGCCCAGTGTTTTTTTTTTTCTTAACAGATGGCCGCCGGTATCCTCAACAACCTGTGAATAGCTGGTTGTTCATGTCCTTAACAACGGATGACTCATCAGCTGTTACCAGAGTTCCCCGCTGACAGCTGAATGTAAACAAAAGAATGCCAAGAACAAAAACTTGGGGGAAAAAAAAAAACAGCACAAGGGTCCCTTCAAATTCATCCCGGGCCCCTAAAGTGGTTGTAAAGTCAAAAGGTTTTTTATCTTAATGCATTCTGTGCATTAAGATAAAAAGCCTTCTGTGTGCAGCAGCTGCCCCAGCACCCCCTATTACTTACCTGAGCCCCTTCTCTCTCCAGCGATGTCCACAAGTACCTCAGCCAGCCGGGACTCTCCTCCTGATTGGCTGGGACACAGCAATGGCACCATTGGCTGCCGCTGCTGTCAATCAAAGTCAGTTAGCCAATCAGAAGAGAGAGGGGGTGGGGCCGAACAGGGGCTCTGTGTCTGAATGGACAAAGGGAGCTGTGACTCGGCTCAGGTGCCCCCAGCTGCTTGCTGTAGGGGCACTCAACAGGAGGGAGGGGCAAGTAGAGCTGAAGAGGGACCCAAGAAGAGAAGGATCTAGCTGCCGTGTGCAAAACCACTGTACAGGGCAGGTAAGTATAATATGTTACTTTTAGAGGAAAAAAAACGAGACTTTACAATCACTTTATGTCTGGTATGGATTTTAAGGGGAACCCTATGCCAAAATTAAAGAAAAATTAAAAAAAAAAAAAAAGTGGGCCCCCATGTTAGGTTTGTTATGGATCTTAAGTGGAACCCAAACCCGAGCCCCTAAAATCCATACCAGACACAGACACTCAAGGGTTTGATATGGATTTCGGGGGGTGACTCACACTGTTTTTTTTTTAGTTTTTTTTTGGTGTGGGGTTTGCCTTAAAATTCATACCAGACGCAAAGGTTTTTTTTTTTTTTTTATGCCGGCATTCTTTTGTTTATATTCAGCTGTCAATACGGAATCCTGATAGTCCACGGGAGTCATCGGTTGTTAGGGACACGGATGGCCTCCTGTTCCTTAATAATCCGCTATACACTGCTAAATGCCAGCAAAAAACTGGCACAAAAAACGGAAAAACGCTGGCAAGAAAACACTGATATTGACCGTTATTTATCCAGCGTTTTCCCGTAGTTTTCTTCAGCTCCTAGTGTGCATGGAGCCTTTTTCTGATAGACCAGCAAGCTGAAAGGAACTTGATACCATCTGTCGCCCTTCGGGAATATTGAGCTGAGGTTGTGGGGAGCCCCGAAATTCCCTGTGCTGTCTTTGACCGCTGTAATGGCGGTCAACGGGATCTGGTGAGCATATTTGATATTTCACCTCGGGTGTGAGGAACTACGGAAGATTCTCTCCACTGCACCCTCATCTCTGCTATGGCCCCTTTTTGCACTCTTTCTTGATTTATCACGGACTCTTTGTTTGCCTTGGATTCTATCTGTCTATCCCATTAGTTTTGGGACATTGTATTATGTAATTTTCAATTTGCACTAATATTTTGATTATTGTATCATATTCACTATATTTGTCCTTAGCGCCGCATCTTTTTTGTATTATTATAAAAAAAAATAGGCAGGTTACACAGAGTAGCAATGTTTTTTACACATAATTTTGGACCCCCTTAGACTTCCAACCTGCATTCAATTCTATTGTAACCCAAAAAAGAGATGTCTGCTTCAATAAAAGTCTGTATCGTCATTTTTATCATAAAGTTCTGATAACAGATATAGTACATAATGATTGCCTTGGGTCCATCCATTTGTTCCCAAGTTACAAAAACAAATATCTTCCCCACTGTTTGCATAATTGGATTACATTATATCAATCACTTAGGTACAAAAAGAGATCTATTTCTAAAAGTTTCTACGAATAGTGCTTTATACATTTGCTATGATCATGGGTTACTTTTTACATTTAGGGCTCGTTCCCACCAGCCCCACTGGGCTGTATTGGACAGCGTTGCTCAATGCTATCCCAAGGTAAAAAACCCTACTCAGTATAGGTCCTGTTCACACCGATGCACTGTGTTGGTGTGTATTGCAATACAATTATGCAGATATTTTATCACCATACATTAAAATATGAGGCAGCTCGTCACAACTTGCTGCCGATCACAGAGTTATGTGAAGTGTCATTTAAAGCTGAACTCCAGGAATAATCTGTGTTGCATACTTACATTGGTCCAGCTTAAACAATGTAAATATGCTTATCTTACACATGATGGGCCGCTGGGAAAGCTAAAAATCATTGTATTAGTTGGTGCTAATACAATGATAGCCACGTTCTTCCAGGTCCTGCTCAGGTTCTGTGTGGCCAGCTTCCTTCTGCAAACAGAACGCAGGGAGTCCCTCACTCTGCACTGCCGCCATTTAAAAAAAAGATCCCCGCCCCCCCAAATCCCACTCTCACCACCGCAGCTAACCCCCATCCTTCCTACCCTGCACCAATCTTGCATACTTTGTCCCTCACTCTCACCACTGCATCTGCCCTCCATCTTTACCGCAGTCCTCATCACTTCTTCTGCGTACCCCAATTGAAAAAAAAGTCCCCGCTGTATAAAGTACACAAAAACTGTGATTCCAATGTAGCAGTAATATTTGTGTATACTACCTCAGTTAAGTATAAGTGCACAAAGGCTAGGTTAACATCTATGCAGAATGCGGTTGATTATTCTCTCTGATGCATTTTGCGTTTTTGAACACTCGTTTTTGCATTTTGCTTTTTTTTTTTTTTGTGGCTAATAGGAAAGTATGACAGTTCTAAAGTAGTGCAGGGACCTTTATGTGTCTAAAGTTGCATGGTAGGGTTGAAGGCTAGGGTTAGGGTTAAAGTTAGGGTTAAGGTTAAACATTAGGGTTAAGGTTGGAGTTTGAGTTAGGGTTAGCGGCAATCATTAGGGCTAGAGTTAACGGTAATCATTAGGGTTAGGGTTTATGGTAATTGTTAGGGTTAACGTTCTTATGCCCTGTACACACAGTCGGATTTTCCAACGGAAAAAGTATGATCGGATTGTGTTGACGTAAATTCAGATCGTGTGTGGGCTCCATCGGACTTTTTCCGTCGGAATTTCCGACACACAGAGTTTGAGAGCAGGCTATAAAATTTTCCGACAGTAAAATCCGATCGGTTAAATTCCAATCGTGTGTACACAAATCCGACGCACAAAGTGCCACGCATGCTCAGAATAAATTAAGAGACGAAAGCTATTGGCTACTGCCCCGTTTATAGTCCCGACATACGTGTTTTACGTCACTGCGTTCAGAACGATTGGATTTTCCAACAATTTTGTGTGACCGTGTGTAGGCAAGACAAGTTTGAGCCAACATCCGTCTGAAAAAATCCATGAATTTTGTTGTCGGAATGTCCGATCAATGTCCGATCGTGTGTATAGGGAATTACTCTAACAATTGCCGCTAACCCTAACCATTACCTCTGACTCTAACCCTAACAATTAACCATAACCCTAGCCCTTAATCCTATCATCTAACCCTAGCCCTTGATAAATAGTAACTGTATCAACACAGAGTGGTACTGTGAATATAATAGAGGTAAACAGTGCCGCGTCCCATTTAATTATGAGGAGATTTAAAGAAGAAAGAAGGGCTTGGAGTTTTTAGGCACAACCAAACAAAATATAAAAAAATATACTTTTATTACAGACATAAAAAATTTATATTAAAATCCACATTAATGAATCAAATACTAATTGAAATAAAGCGACTGTAATATAACCAGTTAGCAACTACATGGAATCTGGAAGATGAGGATATCATTCCATTGTGGTAGTGGATCCACGAGTACGGCTATATTGCAGAAAAATTATGTAGAAATGGTCTTGGCTCTACATGTTGCGCGCCTTGCGCTTCTTCAGGAGCATCAAAATGACCCTAGCCCTTAACCCCAGCCTTATGCCCCGTACACAGGATCAGAAATGCCGCCAGCAAAAGACCGATGTGAGCTTTCGGTCGGAAAATGCGACCGTGTGTATGCTCTATCGGACTTTTGCTGGCGGAATTCCAGCCAGCAAAAGATTGAGAGAATGTTCTCTATTTTTCGGTCGGAAAAAGTTCCTATCCGAAAAAGCGATCGTCTGTATGCAATTCAGACGCGCAAAAAATCATGCATGCTCAGAAACAATTCGACACATGCTCGGAAGCATTGAACTTCATTTTCTCAGCTCGTCGTAGTGTTGTACGTCACCGCGTTCTTGATGGTCGAAAGTTCAGAGAACTTTTGTGTGACCGTGTGTATGCAAGGCAAGCTTGAGCGGAATCCCGTCGGAAAAGCCATCATATCTTTTTCCGACTAAAATCCCGATCGTGTGTATGCGGCTTTAGTCCTTAATCCCGACCTTAAAATGCGACTTTGGACACAAAGGCAGTTAGGAGGTATGGTATTGCCATTGACAAGGAGCAGACCACAGGAGTTCAGACAAGCTCTGCAATGTTCTTAGTCATATCACCTCTTTTGGCATATACTAGGGCTGTCAGATTGCCAGCCCGGGCCAACCTGAGCTTGTTGATATCACAGGTCCGTGTGTGTCTTTATATAAGTGGCTAAGAGCTCACAGAATCAAATGCATTACAGTGCGGAGGGGAAATGATATGCAGGGATCAGAACAGGTGTTGAACAGGCTGATTGTAAAGGTGATCTTTGTATGAAACAATGAGCTGCTCTCCAGGAATGACAAAAACAGGTTCTCCTCTGCTCCTGGGCATTGTGAGATCCTCCGTGCAGGAAGAGCAGCCATTGTGTGCAAGATAATGGGAACTCAGGGTCATTTAGGCATATATGCATTGCCAGTGGCTTCACAGTAACAGTCACGTAGGCAAATTTGACCGTAAAATGTATTTACTCAAAACGTGGAAGGTCCAGGGACTTACAGTACGTAGGATTTATGTATTTACTAAAATCTATTGCCTTTTTATGCATGGGCAGGGCTTGATTTAATGCCGAACTCCAGAAAAACAGCTAAATACAGAGATGAAATTCATATGAAGCCACGGTTTTACCTGCCAAAGGATTTGTTTTTCTATCAAAGCAGGTCTGAGATTTACACAGCTCTGCCACACAGCACGACCCAAGCTGTCAGGTCTTTTCCCCACCTCCGGCCTGTGACACAACTGATTGGCTCCCTATGCTGCTTCTCCCTCCCCCAATCTAAGCACTTCTGCGCTGGGGACTCCAGGAGTATGATGCCACTTCAAATTAAGGTACTTGCATTAAAAAAACAAAAAAAAAAAACAATTTAAGCTCCATCAAGTTTCTTTTGTGCCTGGAAGTTCAGCGATGCACCTATGAAGGTGCGACAGTGCGAATGTGTTTTTGTGTTATTTTATGCAATGTTGCATGTTGCTTTTAGGAAAGCCCATTCATTTCAATAGACTACTCCTATGTGTGAAAAATCCCAAAAATGCAGTGCATGACCTTTTTTTTTTTTTTATATATTATACCACACCAAAAGCATGGTACTTTGTTAATGGAATGAAAAAGAGTCTGCACATCTCTTTTTAATGATTATTGCATTGGATACATAGGTTCCGTCTGCATGTCAGATATAAAAGCATTTGAAAAGGTGTGTGAATTGGTAAAAGTATTTTTTTTATCTTTCTTCAGTACCACGCTCCAGATAAGTTTCTCTTTTTGCCCTCTCTTTCTCTTATTGATAAAATGTATATTAGCTGGGGCCACTGATTACAGGCAGCTGTCCTGTACTGGCCCCCCGGTTAACCAGATGAGGTCCGATGCCTATGAAGGGATCATAATCCGAGGGTACTTAGGGAACTCAGTCAAGTAATTGCCAGACCATTGTTCCTAATTTTTACTGACAGTCTACTGACTGGAATGGTACCAGGTGATTGGAGAAAAGCCAATGTAGCACCAATATTTAAAAAGGGCCCAAAAAACAGACTAGTTAGCCTGACATTAATAGTATGCAAGCTCTTGGGGGGGATGATAAGGGACTTAATACAAGATTTTAGTAATGAGAACGGTATCATTAGCAGTAATCAGCATGGATTCATGAAGAATCGTTCTTGTCAAACCAATCTATTAACCTTCTATGAGGAGGTGAGTTGCCATCTAGATAAAGGAAGGCCCATAGACGTGGTGTATCTGGATTTTGCAAAAGCATTTGACACAGTTCCCCATAAACGTTTACTGTACAAAATAAGGTCCGTTGGACCATAGGGTGAGTACATGGATTGAAAACTGGCTACAAGGGCGAGTTCAGAGGGTGGTGATAAATGGGGAGTACTTTGAATGATCAGGGGTGGGTAGTGGGGTCCCCCAGGGTTCTGTCCTAGGACCAATCCTATTTATTTTGTTCATAAATGACCTGGAGGATGGGGTAGTGCCGCTGGAAAGTGCCGGTGCCGAATCGCTTTGCAGGCGCTTCAGCAGTCCTGCCCATTGATTTCAATGGCAGGGGCGGTGGAGGAGCTTGCAGGATGTTTGTTCCTGCTGCTCCCGCCCCCTCCACAGCCCAGCATTCCAGTGAGCGGGGGGGGGGGAGCGGGGGGGGGGGGGGGCAGAGCAGACAGTGGTGGCTGACATTCACCAGCTCTCTGCTCAGGGAGCCCTGAGAACCAAGCAATCTGCGGTGTTGAATTGCTCAGTTCTCAGTCTTAGAGCTGGTGGGGGGACAGATGCAGCATCGGTAGGTATGATTCTGCAAAAAAAAAATAAAAAAATTCTCTTTTAATGTTAGGTTCCTTTCACATGGAGCGGACTTGACTCCGCTCAGAAGGGGATCTGTGAGCAGATCCCTTGCTGATCATAGCCAAATAGGACAGAAGTCACTCCATGCCCGTTCAACTTCTGCAGATTGGATACGGGCGGACCATTGTCAGCTCTATGAGTGGCCGGGTGTAAATGGACTCTTCTTTTCTGTACATCAGGCTACCCCTGACCTGGTCAAACCCAGAGGAAGGTGGCTATAAATGGACACCCGTCTGTCCATAGGGCCACCTGAAAAACTGACAAGCAGACCTGTTAGAATAGCCAAAATCTTTAACATTAACTAAAAAATATCTAAATCCACAATCTGTTTCTTTATTTTGAATAGATTGTAGAAGGGTTGGGATCCTTGTCTGGTTTTTGTTGTTGTCTGTGCCCCGCTGGGAAGATTCACTCTCCTTATTTGTCCTGGTAACTACTGTCACCAAGACAGAAAGTGGAAGTAAATCCAAGATTATACAGTTGTCATCAGAATAGGACAAGAGAGGAAATCTTATAGTGGGGACATCTATCCATCGCCTCAGTTTGGGTTGGTTTCCACACATTTGCTGTTGTGTTTCTAGAACAGGGGTCTCCAAACTTTCTAAACAAAGGGCCAGTTCACTATCCTTTAGACTTTAGGGGGGCTGGACTGTGGCCATCGGGAGTACAAAATGTCCCAGCATCAGTGGGAGTAAAGAATCCCCCATCATTGGTGTCAGTGGGAGGAATTGTGCCCCATCGTTGTTGTCATTGGGCCCCATTGTTGGTGTCAATGGGAGGAATTGTGCCCCATCGTTGGTATCAATCATTGGGCCCCATTGCTGGTGTCATTAGGAGGAATTGTGCCCCATCATTGGTGTGATTGGGAGCAATTGTGCCCCATCATTGGTGCCATTGGGAAGAATTGTGCCCTTCATTGGTGTCAGTGAATAAAATAGCACCCCAAGGGCTGGATAAAAACAAGCAAAGGGCCGCATCTGGCCCCCGTGCCGCAGTTTGGAGACCACTGTTCTAGAACAAAAACTAGAGGAAAATCTCCCCTAAAGGTTACAGACTACCAAAACACTGAAAGGGTTTTAAATATTCTCTATTGCATCCAAAGCTAATAAAAAAAAAAAGTGGCTTTAGATATATTTGAAGAGATAGTAATCTGATATGGCTCATGCCCGGAAAGACTTGCATGGCTTTACAGTGGCATCAGACGATGCATGATATAGAATTTGACATAATTGGCAAAGTTACTGAGGTGTAAAGTGCTGGACAGCTGATAAATGAAAGCCTCGGAATCTCTACCCAGGACATGTGTAAGTCCGAGGAGACAGCTGCTCAATTCTTTAGGTTCCCCATCAATGTAAATGTGTAATCTGTGCATTTCTCTAGCAGGGATAATCAAATCAAAAGAGTTGCTGCATCATCAATTTCTAAACCTTCTGAATGTAGATCAGTTTGAGAATTACACCATTAAAGTGGTAATAAACCCAAAAGCAAACATTTATTATAGTGCAGCTTACCAATCCTTACATGTGGTGGCTGCATTCATTTTTTTTCTTTTTCTTTTGTAATTTCTTTTTCCTTTATTTTCACCTTGTGATCTGGCCAGTTTTTCAGCAGAACAAGCTGTCTTGCAGATTTAGCAGTTAGAGGGTTGAGACAAACCATTTATCACTTACAGAGATGATACAATGCTCAGCTTTTATTTATTTATACAATTATGTAATTTATGTTGTTATTTATCCCAAAGGGAAACAAAAAACAGTTGCTGTAACTGCCTAAAAAGTGTAAGCTGAAGTTTGGCTTCAATTCGTTACCAACACTCCCCTCACTCAAGATTAAATTTTCACAGCTCTTACTGTGAAGAAGCCTTTCCGTATTTGTTAGTGTATCTAAATCTGCTAGTGCATCTAACACTCCCTTTCCCCCAGATTAACAATGCTGCTGTTCAAAGGCATTGCTTTATCCAGAGTGTAGGCACTCTAATACAGTAATGCCGCATACACACGGTCGGACTTTCTAGAAAGCTAGGTCCGACGTACTTGCCGCCAGACTTCCGGCGGACTACCGCCGGACTTTCTGAACGGCCGGACTTGCCTACACACGGCCGGACTTTCCGGAATCCGGTCTTCCCGACGGACTTCCGCCGGACTTTCAGAATGAACGGACTTTCCCACACACGGACAAGTCCGTTCATTTTGAACGTGACTTGGGTACGACGGGACTAGAAAATGAATTCAATCTCGCCGCTTTTTTTGGCGAGATTGAAACCTTGCGAGCCCCGTCGCAGGCCCTTAGGTCTGGTATGGAACTTTAAGGGGAACCCCCTACGCCGAAAAACCGGCGTGGGGGTCCCCCCAAAATCCATACCAGACCCCGATCCGAGCACGCAGCCCGGCCGGTCAGGAAAGGGGGTGGGGACGAACGAGCGCCCCCCCCCTCCTGAACCGTACCAGGCCGCATGCCCTCAACATGGGGGGGTGCTTTGGGGGAGGGGGCGCCTTGCGGTGCCCCCCCACCACAAAGCACCTTGTCCCCATGTTGATGAGGACAAGGGCCTCTTCCCGACAACCCTGGCCGTTGGTTGTCGGGGTCTGCGGGCGGGGGGCTTATCGGAATCCGGGAGCCCCCTATAATAAGAGGGCCCCCAGATCCCGGCCCCCCCACCCTATGTGAATGAGTATGGGGTACATGGTACCTCTACCCATTCACCTAGGTAAAAAGTGTCAATAATAAAACACAACACAGGTTTTTAAAATAATTTATTAAACAGCTCCGGGGGGGGGTCTTCTTCCGTCTTCGGGGGTCCCTCTGGTTCATCTTCTCCCGGCGTCCGGTTGGTTCTTCTCCGCTCTCCGGCCTCTTCTCCCGGTGTCCCAGGTCTTCGGCCGGCCCCTCCGCTGTCTTCAGGTAGCTCTATTGCCAGCGGAGGTCCGGACTTCTTGGCTTCTTGGCTTCTTGTGTTCTCTTCTCTTCTCTTCCCCCAGATGTTGACACGACGCTCTCTCCGGCTGGACTGGTCTCTGAGGGCTGCGTTGTGACTTATATAGGCGGAGACCCCGCCCCCATATGATGTCACAGTCCCTGGGCATGCTGGGACTGTGACGTTTTAGGGGGCGTGGTCGACCACCGCAAGGCGCCCCCTCCCCCAAAGCACCCCCCCATGTTGAGGGCATGCGGCCTGGTACGGTTCAGGAGGGGGGGGGGCGCTCGTTCGTCCCCACCCCCTTTCCTGACCGGCCGGGCTGCGTGCTCGGATCGGGGTCTGGTATGGATTTTGGGGGGACCCCCACGCCGGTTTTTCGGCGTAGGGGGTTCCCCTTAAAGTTCCATACCAGACCTAAGGGCCTGGGATGCCCCCCGCGCTCGCCGCAATGGGAAAATTAGTTTTTCCTATTGCAGCGAGCGCGAGATGCAGTAACCTGCTCCTCCGTCGTATCTGGTCCTTCGTACTAGCATACAGACGAACGGGCTTTCCGTCAGGAACTGAGTCCGGCGGAGGTACGACGTAAAGATTTGAAGCAGGCTTCAAATCTAAAGTACGTCGGATTTCCGGCCGAAACAGTCCGTCGGAAGTCCGATGGAGACCACACACGGTCGGATTGTCCGCCGGACTTGGTCCGGCGGCGTCCGTCGGACTTTTGCAGGTGAAAAGTCCGACCGTGTGTACGCGGCATTAGAGTTCATTCACACATCATATGGTGGGACTGCATTGGGTGGCTCTTCTAGTGCAGTTCCACCGCAAGACAAGGCAATGTGCCTTTGTCTCCTATGTGCCCAGTTCATACCACTGCATTGCGATGGTTTACAGGCATTGTGCACTGAAAAAAATTATGGCAGGCTGTACTTTTTCAGTGCAGTGCAGTGTGAGGCAATCCTCTGCCTCACAACGAGCAGCAGGCAACTTAATAAAATGTCTGCGTGACATAAAGTTCATTAAAAAAAAAGAACAGTGTAATGCAAAGAAATCGGCGCATGGGCACTAAAGTGATCCAGTTGGACTGCACCTCATACCAGCCTCTGTGCTATAAAGGGACACACCCCCTTCACATAACACACCGGAAGCTAAGGCTGTGAATCACAGGCTGTGTGCTGGAGCTCCCTCCCCGTCACCTTTTTACTTCTTATGCCGCGTACACAAGGGCGGACTTTTCGACCGGACTGGTCCGACGGACTGAATCCGGCGGACAATCCATGTGGGCTTCATCGGACCTGTCCAAAGTCTGACGGACTTTAGATTTGGAACAAGCTTCAAATCTTTACGCCGTAACTCTGCCAAACCCAGTTCCTATCGAGAAATCCGCTCGTCTGTATGCTAGTCCGACAGACAAAAACCGACGCTAGGGCAGCTATTGGCTATTGGTAATCAACTTCCTTATTTTAGTCCGGTTGTACGTCATCACGTATGAATCCTTTGGGGTGATCGTGTGTAGGCAAGTCCGTTAGTTGGGAAAGTCCGTTGGAAGTCCATCAAAAGTCCATCGGATAGTCCGTCGGACCAGTCTGGTCGAAAAGTCCGCCCGTGTGTACGCGGCATTAGTGTCAGGAAAACTTGGCAGAATTGACTTTTCCAGATAGCAAAGGAACAAGGCAGCAGAGTGAAATGACACGTATGTCACGTACACACGATAGGATTTTCCGACAACAAAATCTATGTTTTTTTTTCCGACGGATGTTGGCTCAAACTTGTCTTGCATACACACAGTCACACAAATGTTGTCGGAAATTCCGAACGTCAAGAACGCGGTGACGTACAACACGTACAACGAACCGAGAAAAATGAAGTGCAATAGCCAGTGCGGCTCTTCTGCTTGATTCTGAGCATGTGTGGCACTTTGTGCGTCGGAATTGTGTACACACGATCGAAATTTGCGACAACGGATTTTGTTGTCAGAAAATTTGAGATCCAGATCTCAAATTTTGTGTGACGGAAATTCTGATGAAAAATGTCCGATGGAGCCTACACACAAGGTCTGAATTTCCGACAAAAAGCTCCCATCGGACATTTTCCATCAGAAAATCCGACCGTGTGTACGAGGCATAAGTGCTCTGGATTAAAACAAGTACACATTATAGAGGGTTATGCATTGTTCACACTTCATGTCAGAGTTTTACGGCCACTTTAGGTAAAATTTCATAAAAGTTGTTGGTGTGGACATTTCTTTATTATATCAGATCCTCAAACACTCGGGGTGTAGGCTTCAACCTGGGAGAATGCTGGAGGCTCTAAATGGTGGAATGGGTTCCAAAAAAGAGGTATGTGCGCACCCTGCTCAAGTCTTCAAGTATACAAAGCACTTGTATATCAAAGTGAATTTGCCCATAAGAAATAATGGAAACTCAAATGATTTGTTCCACGACCATTTACTCATAGGTCCTTCAGTTTATAGTCCATATAAAAAGATCATAGCAATGTGACCAGGTTGTGTAACCCTAAAATATCCAACCACAAATGGAGGCCTCCACAAGGGGATTAGAAGCAAAATCCAGCAGGAGCTACAGAGTATAAAAGAGAAGAGAGGCGCCTCTAAGTGTAGCAATATGTTGTTAAATGTTGTAGCTCTCTTCTTTTATGCTCAGTTGTGACATGACACTACTTGTATGTCAAGTCACAATTTATGCTTGCCTTGCAAAACGCTTTCAAACCAAGTTACCAAGGTTTTACTGTACCACTAAAAGAAAGCTTTATTTGTGGGGAAAAAAGGACATTGATTTTATTTGTTTACAGCATCGCACGACAGCGCAATTGTCAGTTACAA